>NC_142010.1:13855493-14076435 GCF_049901735.1 Notechis scutatus | reverse complement strand
CCTCCCTCCACAGTCACCAGGAAGGGAAGACGGCGACCCCTTTGTCCCCCCTGGGCGAAGTGAGGGGAGGGAGGGAGTGGAGACCACGCGGAGATGGAGGCTTCCCAGGCTCCAGCTTCTCTTGCTTCGACCCCTTTCCCTATTACGGGGGTCTCAGCCCCTTTCTTCCCCCAGGAGCACTGACGGCCCTTCCCAGCACCTCTCCTCCCCCCCCAGCCCCCTCCTAATCGGGGGTCTCCTTTCCCCCTTCGCTTCCGGGGATCCGGCCCAGCGCCCCCACCAGCAGCATCAAGGGGAGCCCAGCAAAAGCCATGGATGCTGCCCCACAAGCGCCCCCACTGGCCAAGGAGAGATTCACTTCCTGACGGGGAGAGTTTGAGGACCTGAACGGACATCTAGTCCACCCCTCCATGCCCACAGAGGAAACTCTAGATGACAATCCTGAAGAGACCAAAGAAAGTGGAAGGTCCCTTCTGGGGCTGGCATGAACCCCTCTTGAGCTGTGCCCCCCCAAGACTGAAGGGATCCCCCTCTCCCACTCCTCCTTCAGGTGAACTCACAAAGGACTCTGCCCGAAGATTGATGACGCTGCACCAGGGATAAATTCCATTGGTGTTTCAGCCCGTTCTGGCCCCTCCCAGCTCAAAAGTCAGAGAAAAACTTATCTTCCTCCTGACACACGCGCGCACGCACGAACACAAACGTGTTCATTAAATGTGAAGATTGTGCTGTGGGAACAGCTGCCGCGCTGGATGATAAGTGGGGAAGACACAGCCCCGCAGCCAGTGAGAAGTTGGGGGCCACACACACCCCAATCCGAAGGAAAGCCCCGGAAAACCCTCCGCTAAACCAGGGAAAGGCGATTCGCCTCCTTGAAAGACTCCTCAGGAAAATCCTGAGGTAAATCTCAAGCAGCCCAGAGAAAAGGCGGGGAAAAAGGGAAACGCCCTCTTTCACCCACAGCAACCAATCAGAGCGCAAATTCCCTCGGGCGGGAGCCCGTCCCCACTCACCCACAACGGGTTGTTTGGGACCTTTGTGCGCTTTCCTTCTCCAGCCATTTAATGGGATATTTTCACATTTAAAGGGTTCAAAAGAAAAAGACCCAAAATGACTTTGCTTTTGTCCATTAGATTGAATTGTCAGGATGGAATGGTTTCTTTTTTAAAAATCTTGCACTCTGCTAAAAAGAAATCAGCATCTGCCCCCCCCTTTTTTTTCTCTCTTGTACCTCAGTCTTTCTTTCTCTTTCCCTTAATTTCCTATTTCTATTTTTGTGTTTTGTATAATAAATAAATAAGATCTTGAGGTTGTAGAAAGAGAGCAGAGAAGATTAACAGATAATCAGAGTTGGAAGGGACCTTGTAGGTCATCTAGTCCAACCCTTCCCCCTGCCCAAGCAGCAGACCCTGGCAATCTCTTTTCTTAAAGGTCTCAAGTGATGGCACTCCCACAACTTCCGAGGGCAACATCTGTTCCATTGACTGTTTGTTGATTGTTTGTTCTGTCAGAAAGTTTCTCCTTATTTCCAGGTTGAATCTCTCCTTGTTCAGTTTCCATCCATTATTCCTTGTCTGGCCTTCAGGCGCTTTAGAAAATAGCTTGACCCCCTTCTCCTCTGTGGCAGCCCCTCAAGTATTGGAAGACTGCTATCCTGTCTCCCCTAGTCCTTCTCTTTACT
Source organism: Notechis scutatus (assembly GCF_049901735.1). Classification (NCBI taxonomy): domain Eukaryota; kingdom Metazoa; phylum Chordata; class Lepidosauria; order Squamata; family Elapidae; genus Notechis; species Notechis scutatus. Next base: position 14,074,754 of record NC_142010.1, on the reverse strand, counting down.
AGACTAGTCAAGCCCAGTTCCTGTAACTTCCTTTGTATGTTTTAGTCTCCACTCCCCTAATTGTTAATAGTACTTAGTTCTATAATGCTGAAGAACATTCAATTTATTTCTAATTTAAAGCAGGGATCTAATCTGGTTGCCACTCAAAGGACAACATTTCAGGTGTAGGTGGTTGTTGTTTTTCATAAGCCCATTTCCACCTGGGATTAGCTAAAAAAGGCAGTTGGCTTTACAAAGTGAAAGTCCTCACTATTTGTTTGAACAAGAAATGCACATTCTGGATGAGAAAAATATTTCAGCAAGAAAATGGATGGAGCATTTTTAAAATCAGTGGAAATTGAAAAGGTTCAATTTGGCATTTTATTGAAAGCAACTTCAACTCGTATAGATTACTTTTAGTAGGGAAACAGACTATCAGATGGCATGAATCATTTTTTTTTCTTTTTTTTTTAAAAACAAGTTTTATTAATTTTTAAAACACACAAATTATCATTATTCATTACATGTTTAAACCTTTTTCCATTGTAAATTTAACAAGTCAGATAAATTATGATTCTGTTTTAAACCATTTCCATATAATATACCAAAACCCCTTATTCAATTTTCTTTACTTCTCTTTACTCTTATTCAATATCATTATTATTATTTCATCTGATTCTTTCTGACTTAGTTACCATTATTCTCATTCTATATTTCTACAAGTTTTTACCAATTCTCCCCCCAAAAACACATATACACACAACACACAAAACATAAAAAAAATCTTTTGAAAGTAACTTGGACCCAGGTGTCTCTCTCTTCATGGACTTCAATTATATTCATGCTCATCTTACATATCATTACTTATTTTATTTACCATTCTAATCCTTCTATATTAACTTCTCCACATATTTCACACTTCTTAATTTTACCTTAATTAATCATCTTAGTTTAAATCATTATATTTGTATCTTTTGTCCATTTTTTATCATCCCTTTGTCTCATCGCTTATGAAAAAAAAAGAAAATCAGTTTCTCCTGAAATCATTAATCAGAGTATGATGCCTTTCTATCTCCCCTAAGTTAATCAAATTAATCTTTAAAATAATATCTAATACCCAATCAGATTTTGCTTGGTACATTCTATCTAACTAATACATCCAACACAATTAAGTGCATAATTAGACAATAAATCCAAATATTAAAAAGAAATACTATAATAAAAAAATTTATAATAACATCAATACCATAATTTTATTAAACTCTTTAATTAAAACAATATTCTAAACCTCTCTCCTATTATTAAGTTTTAAAGCCAATCATTTTTAAACATTTTAACATTTTAATCTCTTATCAACTCTTAAACCATTGCAATACTACCATCTCATCTTATGTACCTTGCAAAATCTTTTTTTAAAAAAAAAAAATTATACTTTATCCATTATCCATAAAAATTCCTTTTTTCCATTTAATTTCAAAACATTGTAGCTTTTCTCCACCTTTTCCCTTTCTTTCTTCTCCCAACAAACCTTTCTACCCCCTTCTTCTAGCCTCTGCCTTACCGGCTTCCTTCTCTGTCGTATTTCTTTTCCCCTTTGTTTACAATCATCATATTGGTTTTGCACTTTATTTTTCCCTTTCTTAAATGTTTTTTTAGATCTTAAGTCCTTAAGTCCTTTAGTTTTCTTTCTTTTCTCTTCTTTTCTTTTCTTTCTCTCTTCCTTTTTCTGGATCAAATTCTGAGATTCATTAAAGATGGCTCCTTCCTTTCTTTCTTGTTCCTCTGCTGTCTTCATCTGTTGTAATTTTTGTTGATAATTAGTAAGCGCCATTTCTAAGAAAAGGAAAGCTTCTTCCACACCATCTTTACCATTTTTTTTTGCTTGTTCATATTCTTTTCTTAGTTCCTCAACAGAAAGAGCCATTATAAATCTTTTCTTTTCTTTTCTCCTTCTTTCTTCTTACAACAACCAGAATATTCAAAAGAAAATAAAAAAGATAAAACAGTCCCAAAGTTATCAATCAGTCCAAACCAAGGCAGAGTTCTCACTTTCTCCTTCTGGGGTAATATCAATCAAAGAGAAAGAAAGTCCAAATCTGTTTAAAATCTTATTACAATATATTCTAGTCTTCAAATCCTTAAGGCATCTGCTCCAACAAAATCTTAGCATACAAATATTTTCTTTTAATCCTCTCTCTTCCCACTCATCGCTTAAAACCAATTTCCACCTAAAAAATAGGTTTCTTAATATCCAGTTATTTATTCCGTAGGAAAAGAGGGAAAGCTATCCTTTCAGCACCTTCAAGCAGCCGCTTTTTTCCTCTTCTGGCAGGTATTATTCAGAAAGTCATACTTTTCAGGAATTTTATTAAATATGTCTTAGAGTCCTAGGAGCCAAGAAAAACTTTCTCCTCTCAATCACTTTCTCCACTTCCTCCTGCGCATTCTTACCCGGCTGCCAGCTTCTTTGTGGCGGCCATTACGGACCGCCGCTGCACCGTCCTGGGAAAAGGGGTTCTGCCGGCCAGGGAGGGGTCTGCAACACCCCAGTCCCTTCTCCGGATCCCCCTACCTTCAGCTGCCCCTGCAGGGCAGCCTAGCTCCGCACTCCGTGTGGGTCGGAGCCCCAAAAACGGCTAGCGCGGCAGGGATCGCGCAGCTTCGCAAATCCCTGCCGCCGCGAAGCCGACAAACCGGAAGTTCCCCAGATGGCATGAATCATTTTTATGGCCCAACCCAACCCCAAACTTACCGAATTTTAGACAAAAATGTACTGATAACATTTGGGGGTTCAAATTTGATGGGAGTTGCCAGAGAGATATTTTAATTCACTTCTGGATCCACTAGTGAATCGGAAGAATATTTTTCTTTTCTTTTTAAAGGTCCCCCAGAGACAAAACTTTCTCCTTCTTCCAACCAGGAATTGAGGGAGCCCTGGTGCCTGAAGTCCTAAGCCCGGTACAAGGCTTTGGCGACTGGCGCCCCTATCCGCACTTTTGGCTCAAGCAGGAGATCCTATACCATTTCAGGATCTATTGATATTCCTATAGGATCTCTTTCAGACAAGTGACTATCCAGTCTCTTCTTAAAAATGTCCAGTGAGGGGGAAACTTCTGGTTTGTCGGCTTCGGTAGCGGCAGGGATTCGCAATACTGCGCGATCCCTGCGGCGCTAGCCGTTTTGGTGCCTCCGATCCGGATGGGTTTGGAGGCTAAGGCTGCCCTGCAGGGGCAGCCGAAGATAGGGGGGATCCGGAGAGGGGTTTGGGGGTGTTGCAGACCCCCTCCACGGCCGGCAAAACCCCCTTCTCTCAAGACGGTGGAGCAGTGGTCTGTAATGGCGGCCACAAAGAAGCCGGCAGCTGGGTAAGATTGTGCAGGAGGAAGAAGAGAAAGTTTTTGAAGAGAAAGTTTTTCTTGGCTGACCCAGGACTTTAAGATACATTTAACATCCTGAAAACTATGGCTTTTTGAATGATACTTTATTTCCAGAAGAGAATTATAAGCGGCAAATTTGAGGTGCTGAAAAGGAAAGTTTTACTCTCCTTTCCTATGGAATCAACAAATGGATATTGAGAAACCTGTCTTTTTATAGAAGGTAAAAATTTGGCTTTTTGTGATAAGTGGGAAGGGAGAGGACAAAAAAATATATATTAAGATCTTGTTGGAGGAGATGCCTTAAGGATTTGGAGACTGAAATTTATTGCAATAAGGCTTTAAAATACAGATTGGGCTTTTCTTTTCTTTTAATTGATATTACCCCAGGAAGAGAAAGTGAGAACTTTGTTTTGGCTTGGACTGATTGATGACTTTGGGGACTGTTCTAACTTTTGAAACATCTTGGTTGTTTTAAGAAGAAAAGAAAAAAAAGAAAAGAAAAGATTTATAATGGCTTTATCTGTTGATGATCTGAGAAAAGAATATGGAAAAATAAAAAAGAAGGCAAGGACGCTGTGAAAGAAGCCTTTCTCTTTTTAGAAATGGCGCTTGCTATTTATCAACAAACACAACAACAGATGGAGGTAGCAGAAGAAGAAGAAGGAGGAGGAGGAGGAGGAGGAAGAAGAAGAAGAAGAAGAAGAAGAAGAAGAAGAAGAAGAAGAAGAAGAAGAAGAAGAAGAAGAAGAAGAAGAAGAAGAAGAAGAAGAAGAAGAAGAAGAAGAAGAAGAAGAAGAAGAAGAAGGAAGAAGGAAGAAGAAGAAGATGCCATCTTTAATGAATCCCAAAACTTAATTAAGAAAGAAAGGAGAAAGAGAGGAAGGAAAATGAAGGACTTAAGACTCAAAAAAACACCTAAGAAAGAGAAAAATAAGATGCAAAATCAATACAATGTTAGAAAGCAAAAGAAAAAAGGAATACAACAGAGAAGGGAAGCTAACAAGGCAGAGGTTAGGAGAGGGGGGGGTTAAGAAGGCCAGGTGGGATAAGAAAGGAAGGGAAAAGGGGGGAAAAGCCACAAAGGTTTGAAAAAAGATGGGAAAAAAGGAATTTTTTTTAGGGACAAAGGGTAATGTATAATTTCTTTAAAAGAGACTCTGCAAGGTACATAAGATGGTACTGTAGCATTTGTATTAGAAATAGAAAACTAGAATGTTATATTAATAAGAGATTAAAATATTGAACTGTTTAGTAATGATAGATTTTAAAATTTAAGAAAATATTAAAGGGAATGCTTAGAATATTGAGTTTAATTAAAGAGTTTAATTGACTATGGTGTTGATGTTATTATAAATTTATTATTGTAGCATTTGTTTTTGAAAAAGATAATTGGAATGTTACAAGATTCAATATTTAGATTTATTATTTAATTATGTATTTAATCATTTTGGATTTATTATTTTTCTTTTTAAAAGTTAGTAGATAGAATGTACTAAGCAGAATCAGATTGGGTATTAGGTGTTATTTTAAATGTTAATTTAGGGGGATGATAGAAAGGCATCATACTCTGATTAGTGATTTCAGGAGAAATCCTCTTTTTTTTTTTTACTATAGGGAATTAGACAAATGGATAATTTGGAAAGAATGGACAAAAGATACAAAAATAATAACTTAAAGTGAATTAAATAAAATATGGAAAGAGGTTTATGTATTTAATGGTTAATGATGGTTTGTTTGTCTTTAAAATTAATAAAATTTGTTTAAAAAAAATGTCCAGTGATGAAGCAACCGCAGTGTCTCAAGGAAAGCTGTTCCACTGGTTAATCAACTTCACTGTAAGGAAAATTTTCGTTAATTCAAAGTTGCTTCTCTCCTTGATTATTTTACATGCATTGTTTCTTGTCCTTCCCTCTGGTGCTTTGGAAAATAAATTGACCCCCTCCTCTTTGTGGCAGCCTCTCAAGTACTGGAATACTTCTATCAGGTCACTCTCCTAATCCTTTTCTGCAGACTAGCCTCCCACAAATCCTGCAACCATATGTTTCAGTCTTCAGGCCTTTAATCCTCTTAGCTGCTCTTCTTTGCACTTTCTCCAAAGTCTAAATATCTTTTTTGTTTTTGTTTTTTTCATTTTAGATTCAACATTGTCTCATTTGGATCAGAAAGGCACAATATGCACACACATACAAATGTATGGAAACATGGTGGGTCAGTGGTTAGAATGCAGTACTACAGGCTAATTGCCCACAGCCAAGAGTTCAATCCTTAACAGCTCATGGTTGATTAAGTTTTTCCTCCTTTTGAGGTTGCTAAAAAAAGGACCCAGGAGTGGCTATTGCTGTATAGTTTCTTCCGAGCGTGAATCCTTTTATGGGAAGTAAGATGACCATTCTGAGCAAAACTCTTTCCACACTCCATGCATTTAAATGGCTCCTCCCCTGTGTGGCTTCTTTTACGGGAAATAAGAGTGTATCTTTTTGTGGCTTCTAAGGCTACTGCTCCGAGCAAAGGTCTTTCCACACTCCATGCATTCATATGGTTTTTCTCCTGTGTGGATCATTCTGTGCCTTTTAAGATCACTGTCCTGAGCAAAGGTCTTTCCACACTCCATGCATTTATATGGTTTCTCTCCTGAGTGGATCTTATTGTGCCTTTTAAGGTGACTGCCCTGAGCAAAGGTCTTTCCACACTCCATGCATTTAAATGGCTTCTCTCCTGTGTGGATCTTTTTGTCCCTTTTAAGATCACAGTCTTGAGCAAAGGTCTTTCCATACTCCATGAATTTAAATGGTTTCTCCCCTATGTGGATCTTCATATGGGAAATAAGATTACGTTTTTGAGCAAAGGTCTTTCCACACTCTATGCATTTACATGGTTTCTCTCCTGTGTGGATCTTTTGGTGCCTTTTAAGATCACTGCCACGAGTAAACATCTTTCCACACTCCATGCATTTAAACGGCTTCTCCCCTGTGTGGATCATCTTATGGGAAATAAGGTTATGTTTTTGAGCAAAGGTCTTTCCACACTCCATGCATTTACATGGTTTCTCTTCCGAGTGGATCATCTTATGGGAAATAAGATGACCTCTTCGAGCAAAGGTCTTTCCACACTCCATGCATTTATACGGCTTCTCTCCTGTGTGGATGATCTTATGGGAAATAAGATAACCTCTTCGAGCAAAGGTCTTTCCACACTCCATGCATTTATATGGTTTCTCTCCTGTGTGGATCACCTTATGGGAAGTAAGTACACTTCTATAAGCAAAGGTCTTTCCACACTCCATGCATTTAAATGGTTTCTCTCCTGAGTGGATCTTTTTGTGCCGTTTAAGATCACTGTCCTGAGCAAAGGTCTTTCCACACTCCATGCATTTAAATGGTTTCTCTCCTGTGTGGATCTTTTCGTGCCTTTTAAGATGACTGTCCTGAGCAAAGGTCTTTCCACACTCCATACATTTAAATGGATTATCTCCTGTGTGGATCATCTTATGGGAAATAAGATTGCGTCTTTGAGCAAAGGCCTTTCCACATTCCATGCATTTAAATGGTTTCTCCCCTGTATGGATCATCTTATGGGAAATAAGATTACCCCTTTGAGCAAAAGTCTTTCCACACTCCATGCATTTAAATGGTTTCTCTCCTGTGTGGATCTTTTTGTGCCTTTTAAGATGACTGTCGTGAGCAAAGGTCTTTCCACACTCCATACATTTAAATGGTTTCTCTCCTGTGTGGATCATCTTATGGGAAATAAGATTACATCTTTGAGCAAAGGCCTTTCCACATTCCATGCATTTAAATGGTTTCTCCCCTGTATGGATCATCTTATGGGAAGTAAGATTACCCCTTTGAGCAAAAGCCTTTCCACACTCCATGCATTTAAATGGTTTCTCTCCTGTGTGGATCTTTTCGTGCCTTTTAAGAACACAGTCATGAGCAAAGGTCTTTCCACACTCCATGCATTTATATGGCTTCTCTCCTGTGTGGATCTTTTTGTCCCTTTTAAGATCACAGTCTTGAGCAAAGGTGTTTCCATACTCCATGAATTTAAATGGTTTCTCCCCTATGTGGATCATCATATGGGAAATAAGATTATGTTTTTGAGCAAAGGTCTTTCCACACTCTATGCATTTACATGGTTTCTCTCCTGTGTGGATCATCTTATGGGAAATAAGATTACATCTTTGAGCAAAGGCCTTTCCACATTCCATGCATTTATAAGGCTTCTCCCCTGTATGGATCATCTTATGGGAAATAAGATTACCCCTTTGAGCAAAAGTCTTTCCACACTCCATGCATTTAAATGGTTTCTCTCCTGTGTGGATCTTTTTGTGCCTTCTAAGGCCACTGCTCCGAGCAAACGTCTTTCCACACTCCATGCATTTAAATGGCTTCTCTCCTGTGTGGATCATCTTATGGGAAATAAGATTGCCTCTTTGAGCAAAGATCTTTCCACACTCCATGCATTTGAACGGCTTCTCTCCTGTGTGGACCATCTTATGGGAAATAAGTATACGTCTATAAGCAAAGGTCTTTCCACACTCCATGCATTTATACGGCTTCTCCCCTGTATGGCTCATCTTATGTAAAATAAGATGACTTCTTTGAACAAATGTCATTCCACAATCCATGCATTTATATGGTTTCTCCCCTGTGTGGATTCTTTCATGGATAGTAAGTGTATTGCTATGAGCAAAGGCCTTTCCACAGTCCATGCATTTATAGGGTTTCTCTCCTGTGTGGATCTTTTTGTGGGTTCTAAGTCCATTGTCATGAGCAAACATCTTTCCACATTCCATGCATTTATATGGTTTCACCCCTGTGTGGATCGTTTTATGGATAGTAAGTGTATTGCTATGAGCAAAGGCCTTTCCACAGTCCATGCATTTATAGGGTTTCTCTCCTGTGTGGATCTTTTTGTGGGTTCTAAGTCCATTGTCATGAGCAAACATCTTTCCACACTCTATGCATTCATATGGTTTCTCCCCTATGTGGATCGTTTTATGGATAGTAAGTTGCCTGCTTGTTCTAAAACATTTTCCACATTCCAAACATCTATAAAGCTTCTCTTTTGTGTCAATCACTTTTTGAGATGTAAGGAAGTTATTTCCAAGAGAAAGAATTAAAGTCCCATTGTAATTCTCTCCATTGTGTCTTCCTATAGCACTTTCTCCTTTGTTTTGGGTTAAATATTGTTCATTTACTTGTACTTCAGCTTTGATTAGCTGCACACTTTTTCCAGTATATTTTTTCCTTATTTTCTCTTGTTGTGCAAGAAAGTCTTGCATTGGAGCTTCACTGGAAGATGAGCTTTCCTTATTCCAATTCTTTGACTGGTTTCTCTCATGGCTTTCTAATTCCATTTGAATTCCAAACTTCTCCATTCTTTCTTTAGCACTGATCACTTGGAACAGTTCCCAGGAATCTTGATTCTCCTGCCCATTATTACCTTCAAAGAAAAAGGGAGATGAAAATGAGGACAAGGTTAGAGAAAAATATCAAAGTGTAGAAAGTCAAGTGAATTTCCTTCTGAATTTCTCCGAAATTCCATTAGGTTGTATGTTTGCATGCCTACAGTAGTGTTATATAGACATGATGATTTCTATGTTCATGAGTCAAGAACGCTTTGAAAATATCTAAAAAAAATCTCTTTCCTTGCAATTATCTATAGAAACGCAAATCTTACTCAGAGTATGTTTTGAGTTAAGGAATAATCAGGGGAAACATCCAAGAAGGGATTAGGAGAAAACTTAAGATTTATTGGGGTGGGTTAATTTTAGCAGAGACCTGTGAGAAACAATTTTAAAACAAGCTCCTTCTTCTCCGGTGTACCTTGCAGCAGCTGCTCCTTGGTGTCCATCTGGCGGGCAGGACCCCCATTCGGTCTGTTCCCTGATCCCAGGGATGAGATTTTAGAGGTAAATCCCTTCCTGAAGACTCCCATTGCCTTGTAAACACTCTTCAAACTGAGACTGGAAAGGTTGGCATGCTTCAAGAATGGCTATTTTGCTGCCCCAAGGTCCCATCAGCTTGCAAGGGCTCTTTGGCTGGATCTGGTGCAGGCGTCAGTTTCCATAGAACAGAGGCCTAAAGTACTTTAGTAGGAGATCACACAAGACCAGTAGTGCAAGATCACAGGCTACTAATCTTGTGTGATCTCGCACTACAGTACTTTAGGCCTGTGTTCTTTTAAGAACTGAGGACTTCATAAGATCCAGGGCAAAAGTCTTTGAAAATAAAGAGGGGACTGGGTCTCAAGTACTTGGGGGAAGGCTGGTTGTAACTTGGAACGGTCGCTAAATGAACTGTGGTAACTTGAGGATTACCTGTACCCTAGGATGCTCTGAGTCACACTGCATGAGGCCTTTGTTCTTGAATTGAATTGGGAGAATGCTCTTCCATGAGCTGAGCCTGAAAGTTCTGTTCTCACACAATTTGGGGAGGTTCCAGTGGACAAATGACAACACATTCATCTCACACGACCTCCAGAGGACACATAAAAGCACACCTTGTTTTTTTCAGCCTCCATAGAGAAGTTCAAATAGAAATGGAAAAATACAGATAAGATATGGAACAGAAAGCATCTAAGCAAAGAGACATTGACTCTTTCCTTCCTTGGAGCACGAGAAAGCCAGATAACAGATAATCAGGGTTAGAAGGGATCTTGTAGGTCATCTATTCCAGTGGTCGCCAACAGGTGGTCCGTGGCTCACTGGTGGTCCGTGAGAAAATTTTGGTGATCCGGAGAGAAAGGTCACCCCCAGAGGTCCCCCGAAAGCAATTAATCCAGGCTGCCCGGAAACACAAGTTTGCACCACTCACATGCCCCACAGAACCCTCCCAGCACAATCATTCCTTACCTTGCCATCAAATTTGCCTGCTAAGTTGCTATTTTTCCTTTTTTTTTCCTTCCAACCATCAGCTGTTCTGCTGTGCCGGGAGATTTATATTAGCTACAAAGAAGGAAATCATTGCATTTCTATCTTTCTAGCTAATCTTTAGATCTTCAGCTCTGCTTTTAAGCAAAGCCGAACCTTCCTTAGGACAGAAGTTTCTATGATTCAGTGAAGGTAGCCGATGGCAGAATCGTAGATCTCTGAGTGAATCTGTGATTCTGTGAGCAACTCCATCTCCCTGCCTGCTTTGCCTGATTTTGGGTAAAAGCTGCTTTTTTAAAAAAAAAATATCAATATTTACATACATGGTGTATTGTGAGTTAATTTTGTCAGTTAGCTTGCAAATTTTATGTGACAGACACAGTGTCAGCTATGGAATTCATCACTGCGACATAGTTGGAGAAAATGGGAGGGGGGTGATGTTAATTGAGTAGATCTTAGTAGATATATAGCCAATGGAAGAAAGACAGATCTCTGAATCTGTGATTCTGTGTGCAACTCAATCTGCCTGCCTGCTTTGCCTAATTTTGGGAAAAGTTTTTTTTAATTAAAAAAAAACATATTTACATAAATATTTATAATATTTACATACAAGCCATGTGCAGGCAGTCACATGACCACCAAGCCACACCCACAAATTAGGCCCCGCCCAAGAACCGGTTGGTAAGAAATTTGAATCCCACCCCTGCCTCTAGGCCAGACAAGGAATAATGGATGGAAACTGAACAAGAAGAGATTCAACCTGGAAATAAGGAGAAACTTTCTGACAGTGAAAACAATCAACACCTTGGCCTCAGAAGTTGTGGAAGCGCCATCACTTGAGACTTTTAAGAAGAAATTGGACTGCCATTTGTCAGAAATGTGTAGGGTCTCCCGCTTGGGTGGGGGGTTGGACTAGATGACCCACAAGGTCCCTTCCAACTCTGATTATCTGTTATCTGCCTGTGTGTGTGTGTGAGAGAGGGGGGGTTAGATCAGATCTCTCTCTCTTACTCCCACCAACACCAGCAAGCCACCATCAGTCAAAATTCATATTAGTGGTCCCCAGGATTTAAAATTATAAGTTTGGTGGTCGCTCAGATCCAAAAGGTTGGCGACCCCTGATCTAGTCCAACCCCCAGCTCAAGCGGGAGACCCTACACCATTTCTGACAAATGGTAGTCCAATCTCTTCTTGAAAGTCTCATGTAATGGCGCTCCCACAACTTCTGAGAGCAAGGTGTTCCATTGGTTGATTGTTCTCACTGTCAGCAAGTTTCTCCTTATTTCCAGGTTAAATCTCTCCTTGTTCAGTTTCCATCCATTGTTCCTTGTCTGGTCTACAGGCTCTTTAGAAAATAGATTGACCAATTGGGTTTCCGGTTTGTCGGCTTCGCGTGCGGTAGGGATTCGCGAAGCTGCGCGATCCCTGCCACGCTAGCCGTTTTGGGGCTCCGACCCAGACGGGTGCGGAGCAAGGCTACCCTGCAGGGGTAACTGAAGGTAAGGGGGATCCGGAGGAAGGGTCTGGGGGTGTTGCAGACCCCCTCCCTGGCCGGCAGAACCCCCTTTACCAGGACGGTGCAGCAGCGGTCCGCAATGGCCGCCAGAAAGAAGTCGGCAGCCGGGCAAGTATGCGCAGGAGGAAGAGGAGAAAGTTATTAAAAGTGAAAGTGTTTCTTGGTTGTCCCAGGGCTTTGAGACTCATCTAATTTAATTTCTGGAAAAGATGGTTTTCTAATGATTCTTTCCGTAAGAGGAAATAAGCGGCAATTTTTGAGGTGCTGAAAGGAAAGTTTACTCTCCCTCCCGACGGAATCAAGCCGGAAGGGAGAGGACAAAGAAAATATATATATTTGGACCTTGCTGGAGGAGATGCCTTGAAGATTTGAGGACAGAAATTTAATTGTAATAAGGCTTCAAAATATAGATCTGGACTTTCTTTTCTTTTTTTTATACTACCCCTGGAAGAGGAAGGGGGAATTTTGCCTTGCCTGGATTTATTGAGGATTGTGGACTTTGGGATTGTTTTACCTTTTTCTCGGAATATTTGGTTGGAGTAAGAAGAAAGAGGAATAAAGAGGAATAAAGAAAAGAAAAGATTTATAATGGCTTTTCCTTTTGAGGATCTGAAGGATGAATATGAGCAAATAAACTCAGCCTGCAAAGATGGTATGGAAAAAGCTTTTCTATTTCTAGAAATGGCGCTGGTTAACTATCAACAGACAATGAAACAGATGGAAATAGAAGAATTACAACAACAAGAAAAAGACGAAGACGCCATCTTTATTGAATCCCAAAATTTATCTAAGAAAGAAGGAAGGAAGAGAGCAAGGATATTGAAGGACTTAAGATCTAAAAAAATATTTGAGAAAGAGGAAAATATGATGCAAAGTAAATATAATGTTAGCAAACAAGAGAAAAAGGGAACACAACAGAGAAGGAATCCCAGCAAGGCAGAGGTTAGAAGAAGAAGGAGGGGTAGGAAGATTTGGTGGGGGAAGAAAGAAAGGGGAAAGGCGGAGAAAAGCCACAAAGCTTTAAAATTGGATGGGAGAAGAGGGATTTTTTTTAGAGATAAAGGATGAAATATAAATTTCTGTAAGAAAGAGTCTGCAAGGTACATATGATGGTATTGTAACATTTATATTTGAAATAGTAAATTAGAATGGTTTAAGATTTAAGAAATTAAAATGTTGAAGTGTTTAATAATGATTGATTTTTAAAATGTAACAAAATATTGAAAGAAAGGAGGATACAATGTATTTAAGCATTTTTGGTGGATAAAATGTACCAAGCAGAATCAAATTGGGTATTGTTATTCTGAATGTTAATTTTATTAACTTAGGGGGAGGATAGAAAGGCATCATACTCTGATTAGTGATTTCAGGAGAAATTCTTTTTTTTTTTATTATAAGAAGAGATAGAGGGATAATGAATGGGCAAAAGATATAAATATAATGATTTAATTAAGATGGATTAAATAAGATAGAAGTGTGAAGAGTGAAAAGCGTAAATGCCCATACAAAGAGAGGTAACTGGGGCCAAGATACTTTACTAAATGATTTTTTTTATATGTTTGTTTGTGTTTGTGTTTTATGAATATTGGTGAACTCTGTAGAAATACAGGGAAAGATTTAAATATGTAATGATCTGTTTGTTGTTGGAATTAATAAAACTTGTTTTTTTAAAAAAAAAGAAAATAGATTGACCACTTCCTCTCTGTGGCAACCCTTCAAATATTGGAAGACTGCTATGATGTCCCCCTGGTCCTTCTCTTCACTAGACTAGCCAAGCCCAGTTCCTGTAACCATTCTTCGCATGTTCCTTTCCTTCTCCCTCCCAGGAGACAATATCTGATTAGTGGTTTTTTTTTAAATAAAAAACTAAGGATAATCTCTCTTCTTGATTGGGGAGTAGAAAACTCTTACCCAGAGAGACCACGTTCCTATGGTTTTCAAGCATGACTTCCGAATGCAGCGCTTTCTGGTCAGGTTCCAGCTGAGACCATTCCTCCTCAGAGAAATACACAGCCACCTCCTCAAAGGACACCAGACCCTCCTGGACACGGAAAAAAGAACAAAAGGGGAGGATTTGCAAGATCTGTTCATCTTCATCATTGATGTAGACAAGAGGACAGAAGAGGAATGTGTCAAATTTGCAGGCAAGACCAAATTGAGAGGAATACCAACACTCCAGAAGATAAGCTTGAGATATAGAAGGATCGACAGATTGGGCTCCGTGAAACAAACGAAATCAACAGAAATGTAAGGGTGTACATTTAAGAAAAAAAATCGCACGTGCATAGAATAGGTGATAAATGGCTCAACAGTAAGTGCAACAGGGATCTTGGAGACCTAGTGGACAACCACTTTAACATGAGTCAGCACTATGCTACAGTTGAAAAAAAAAAAACCAACAGAATCATAGGATGCATTAAGAGGAATATAATCAAGATGACATGAAGTGTTAGTATCACTTCATAAGGCCTTGGTAAGACCACACTTGGAATATTGCATCCAGTTTTGGTTTGCCAGATGTAAAAAAAGATCCTGAGACTCTAGAAAGAGTGCAGAGAAGAGCAACACAATTTATTAGTGGACTGGAGGCTAAAACATATAAAGAACGGTGGCTGGAATTGGCTCTGTCTTGTTTCATGAAAAAAGGACTGGGGGGTGACATGATAGCAGTGTTCCAAGAAGCGATGGATGGAAACTATTCAAGGAAAGAAACAACCTACAAGTAAAGAGAAATTTCCTGACAGTGGGAACATTAATCATTGGAATGACTTGCCTCCGGAAATTGTGGATGCTCCAGTACTGGAGGTGTTTATGAAGAAACTGGCAAGCCATTTATCTGAAATGTTACAGGGCTTCCTGTCTTAGCAGGGGTGTGCTGTCCCAGCCAGTCTATGGGCATTGGATAGTTACTTAGGAATTATGAGCTGCCCCCTTAAGGGAATGCATCATGGTACATGTAGTTTAAGGTATCCTGGGAAATGTAGTTCATGTCACGTGGCCACATCTGTAATCCTGATTGGTCACTAGTTTGACCCTCGAGGGGTTGGGGGAAATGTTCCTCATTCTTTGTCTGAACTCTCTAACTCAGGGGTCCCCAAGCGCCGGTCCGCGGACCGGTACCGGTCCGCGGAACAAGCCTTACCGGGCCGCTGGTTGCCATCTTTTTTTGGTAAAAAAGTGCTTCCGGTGAGCTTTTCCGGGTAGAAAGCTCACCGGAAGCACTTTTTCGTCAAAAAAAGATGGCGGCGCCCAGTTGATGCCGGTACCGGGCCGCGGCGCCCAGCTGATGCCGGTACCGGGCCGCGGCGTCGAAAAGGTTGGGGATCACTGCTCTAACTCATAGCACCTTCTTTCTATCACTAAGAGATGGGTTAGGAGATAACCACCTTTTACTACAAGGCAGATATGCAAAGGATTGGTCATCAAAGAAGAACTTTGTCACAAATATGAGTTATGAGGATACTTGATGAACCAATAAATGTTCTTTGTTATGGACGTCTTGTTGAGTTATTTCTCTGCATCTGTCCAGTTTATAAATCCACCTCTGTACAGGATACAGAAAAAGGGGGTTGGACTAGAAGACCTCCAAGATCCCTACCAACTCTGTTATTCCGTTCCATTGTTCCCAAATTCCCAAAGCAGAGATATGCACTAAGTTAAATGGCTGGGGGTCACACAAGTCCTAATTTTAGGTGAGAAAATGGGCAAATCTGAAACTTGCTTTCAGTGAAGAAATATTTGGGGAAGTTTTATCAAGTTGATTGATTCTGCAAAACCTTCAGTGCCTTTCAGTAAAGTAATCCCACTTCTGGATCAAATGATCTATCGCTCTATCATTGATTGACTCAATAGTCTGAGCCATTGGCTGAAAGGAAGAAAACAAAGAAGAGAAAATTCCCCGGGAAAGTCCTTTCGCAGCCTTTGGAAAGCAGGAATGTTTGATCTCCTATTCGAGGCACAAATCAGAGGATTGGAAATTATTTTGGAAGCCAAAGTACCATGATTACATCCTCAACACGGCAACTCCTTTTGGACTTTAATAGTCTGCTTTATTTTTTAATACAATTTGCTTATTTTTGAACTACAGGTTATAAATAAGGCTTTTTGAAAATGGTAATGTGGCAACGTATTTATTTATTTTTCATTAGCCTTGCACAATTCTGATTAAAAGAGTTACCCCCCAAAATGGGTCTCTAGCAGTTCCTGCCACTGTAATGATACATTTATTCCTATTTCTGGAAGGACTTTTAAAAAATTGCTTCTTCTAAACTACAAGTTGGAGGAGAACTTAGCAGAACAAGATAACCAGAGGGAACCTATGCTGGCTGACAGCAACTTGAACCTGCTATTCTGCTCTCCGTGTTGTGGAAGAACACAAAAATAATCCAGGCCAAACAAGGGTGGGAATAGACGGAGAGAGCCCTCTGCACACCCACTTTACTTCGTGAAGGGAGTTTTCAAATCTAATCTCTTTTCCCTTTCTTACTTGTTTTGGAGGTTCAACCACTGTCTGATCTCCGTCATAAAAACCAGAAAGCTTCATTCTTTGTTTCTCTGTAAGGAATAAATAATTTCAAAATGCATAATTAACAAAATAGGAGGAGGTATTCTATAGAAGAGAAGAGAGAGCGAAGGGAAGACTGATGGGGAATCGGAGGATCTTCCATTACCTCCTGAGGTGTCCTGACTTGGATCTTCCCAAGGGATCCTCCTGAAAAATAGCTCCTGGGGGGGATTTGATGGGTTCTTCTTTCCCTCAGGATCTCTTATCTCCACAGTTCAAATAGGAGGAAGGAAAAAAGAAGCAGAATTAATATACGTCACTCCACACAAAGTGGTTTCTTATATTCGGAACACAACCTCAAAGCCCCCAATATCCATCCGTGTGGCTGAGTGAGAAAACAGTGGAACAATGTCCTACAAGAACTGAAGAATTGGCTCATATTATGAACGTGGGAGAAGTTTGGGAAGGAGGGGTGAAGCATTCAAACACTTTCTCTATTTATTCCCTTCCAAGCTCCCTAAAGCCTCCCACCTGCCACTGGAGCTGCTCCTTCTGCTCCTCCGCCTGGCTCAGGAGGAAGCCTTCCGCCAGGGCCACCGCCTGGGAGCTGCTCTCTGCTCCACACTCCCGCACCCAGCCCTTCATCTCTGGGGGCAGGAGAGCCAGGAGCCGCTCCAGAACCACCAGGTCCAGCATCTGAGCTTTGCTGTGCTTTCCTGGCCTCAGCCATCGCCTGCACAAGTCATGGAGTCTGCTGCAAAGTCCTCGAGGACCCTCAGCCTCCCGGTATCGGATGGAGGTCCAGGGCTGAACTTCAGAGGGGAGGTTGGTTCCCTCCTGCAGGACCTTCTGCCCGGTTCTGGTCCAGCTGTCCCCACAGCTCCCAGGCTGAAGAGTCATGAGGCCTTTTCCGCTCCCCTCCTTGGCCAAAGGGGGTGTCTCCATCCTTCCTCTCTCCGGCAGAGCAGCTCCAAAGGGCTCCAGGGACTCTGGGGGGGTCTCCAGGGGACTCTTCCTTCACGGGACCATTTCTGGGGCCGCAGGACAGATCCCTGCTGGTCCTCCTGCTCCCTCCCTTCCTTCTTTCCTCCACAGAGAAAATCCTGGCTTGCAAAGGCTGCCGAGGGCTCCGAGGTTCCGGATCTGGGAGGGAGAGAAAAAACAACGCCCAGGATCAGAAAGGGGGATTCAGTCCCTGGACCCCCTTTTCCAAACCTGTCCGGAGCTCCAAGCGGCTCGTCCAGCCGCAGGGGCAGTCCCCCGGCCCCCCGCGAGCACGGCCGGGAAGCTGGCAGTTGGAGAGGGCGCCTCGTCTCGCTTCTCTCCCCCTCCGGAGGACCGGGGGCCCCCGGGGAGCCCGGTGCGAATCCTGCCTCTTCCTCCTCGCCCAGCTTCTCTCCTTTCCTGCTGGGCCTCCACCAGCCTCGCCCTCCCCTCACTTGGCATGGAGAGGGCGTCTGTGGGGCATGGGACCCGGGAAGAGCCCCCCCCCTCACCCGGTGCACGTCTGAATGTCTCTCAGCCAGACTCTTCCCGCAGCCTCTCTGCCTCCTGCGACGCCCCAGTTGAGGACAAGCGAGTGCGGCACCCTAGAGAGGCAAGGCTCAGTGATGTCACTTCCTGCACCTCCTCCTCCTGCTCCTCCTCTGGGAAGGCAGCCGTGACTTTCGCCCTCCAATGGCCCAATGGGGAAGTGCCTGGAATATTCCCTTCGGCGGAGGCCGCCCCCTGGTGGACTTGGGGCAAAGGGCCAGGAGGGTAGAAAGGGCGGGAAAGTGGAGCGCATGGGAGGGGGCGGGGAAGATTTATTTATTTATTTATTTTTATTTTATTTATTTGATTGGCCAATTGTTTACAAGATAATAAGTATAAGCGTATACATAGTTGTGAATACATGAAATGGGTACATATAAGAAAAATAAAAGAATACGAGAAACAATAGGACAGGGAGGGTAGGCACGTTGGTGCGCTTATGCACGCCCCCTACAGACCTCTTAGGAAGGGGGTGAGGTCAATAGTAGACAGTCTAAGGTTAAAGTTTTTGGGGTTTGGGGAAGAGACTACAGAGTCGGGTAGAGTATTCCAGACGTTGACCACTCTGTTGCTGAAGTCGTATTTCCTGCAGTCAAGTTTGGTGCGGTTTACTTTGAGTTTGTATCTATTGTGTGTTCTTGTGTTGTTATGGTTGAAGCTGAAGTATTCATTGACATGTAGGACATTGCAATGTATGATTTTATATACCATGCTTAAGTCAGACCGAAGACGGCGTAATTCAAGGTTTTCTAGTTCTAGAATTTCAAGTCTGGTGGCATAAGGTATTCTACAACGAGTAGAAGAGTGGAGAACTCTCCTTTTGAAATATTTCTGGACTTTCTCAATTGTGCTAATATCAGATATGTAATGAAGGTTCCAGACTGATGAACTGTATTCGAGTATTGGTCTAGCAAATGTTTTATATGCTCTGGTTAGTAGTGTGATATTACCAGAGAAAAAGCTACGTAGGATTAGGTTAACAACTCTTAATGCCTTTTTGGCTATGTAGTTGCAGTGGGCTCTAGCACTTTGATCATTAGAGGTGAGTATTCCAAGGTCCTTTACAGAGCTTGGGTCATCAACAAGTTCTTGACTATTCAGCTTGTATTTTATTTTCTGATTTTTTTTGCCAATATGTAAGACAGAGCATTTATTTGTTGAGATTTGAAGTTGCCATTTGTTTGACCATTCAGATACATAGTCGAGATCTTTTTGAAGGGTAGCAGTATTGTCTGTGGTATTGAACAGCTTTACATCATCAGCGAAAAGAACGCAATTGCTCTTAATATGATCGCAGAGGTCATTTATGTAGAGTATGAAGAGAGTTGGTCCTAGAACACTGCCCTGGGGGACACCACTATTGACAGGTACTGGATTTGATAGGACGCTCCCGATTTTGACCATTTGTTGTCTGTTTGACAGGAATGCTTCTATCCAGTTATTCAGTTGTCCAGAGATACCATAGGATTTTATTTTTAGGAGTAGTTTGTCGTGTACCACTGAATCAAAGGCTTTACAGAAGTCTATGTAGATTGCGTCTATTGCTTTGCCCTGGTCGAGTTGTGTCGTCCATATGTTTTTGCAGTGTAAGAGTTGCAGATTACAGGATAGTATTTTTCTGAAACCAAATTGTTTATTGGAGAGTAGGTTGTTTGTCTCTAAGTGGAGGATAATGGATTGGTTAATAATTGATTCCATGACTTTACAGGTGACGCAGCATAAGGAGATTGGCCTGTAATTTTCAACTAGGCTTGGGTCTCCCTTTTTGAAGATGGGGATGACTGTGGCTTGTGACCATAGGTTAGGCAAGGAGCTGGTCCTGAAAGATTTTTCAAAGATTATGCTTAGAGGTTTGGCTATGGCAGTGGATAGCTTTCTTAAGAAGTAGGCACATATTCCATCCGGTCCAATAGATAGAGATGGTTTTAGATTGCGTAGTGATTTTTCAACATTGTCTTCTGTGAAATCGATATGTATTAGATCATTGTTGTTAACTGTGGTACGGCTAGGAAATACTGGGCATGATCCATTGCTGTTTACAAATACTGAGCCGAAGAATGTGTTAAAGATGTTGGATTTAATGGTGTTGTCGTTGCAGTCTTTACCATCAGGTCCTATCAAGGGAGGGATGGACCTTGAGTCTTTTAGTTTGTTGTTTACAAAATTGTAAAAAGCACGGGTGGAATTGGTGCTTAGAAGGTTTTCCTCTTGTTTAATGTGATAATTGGTGCATTCGGTCTTTATCTGGTGGCATAAATTTTTGTATCGGTTTTTGAAATTGGCAACGTGACCAGATTTGTTCTTCCGCCAGAGTGATCTCTTTTTGGATTGAAGTTTCCTTATTGATATGGGTAATCTGCTTTTTTGTTTTGTTTTGGGAGTTGTTGTTGGAACATATAGTTTGATGACTCTTTTGACTTCAAGTAAAAATATGTTGTAATGGTCAGATGGGCTTGGGAGTAGCGGGAAAGGCTCCTCTCCGAGGCTCCCTGTCAAGGACTGCAGAGGCGGCTCTTTCTCCGCCTTCCTCTCCTTCCTGTCTAGGAACCGTCGGTGGAGACGGAGGGAAAAAGCCTCTCGGGGGGATCCGAACTCGCCTCCCTCAGGAACCGCCGCCCTGGCTCCGGCGCGGAGGAGGAGAAGCGGGCGAAGAAGCCGAGGGAGGAGGAGGAGATTCTGGGCCTTTCGCCTCAGAGAGTCGCGGGTCTGCGACTCCCAGGACTGAGCCGCCGCTTCTCTGCGCCCGCCGCCCGAGGCAGGAGGAGCCCTTGGGCCGCCCCGGAGAAACGGGGACTCCGACCGCCTCCCCGGAAGCCCCTCCAGGCCGGATCCCCTCGGAGGTTTCGCCCCACTGGTCCCCTTTTCCCTCCCATGGGGACCGACCGGGGCCCCTTCCCTGAAACTGGCAGGCAGGACGAAGGAAGGGAGGGACTATATATATATAATATACACTTAAATATATTAGGAGATTTCAATATATTCCGTTTCCAATCATAACCTGTAAGCCGCCCAGAGTCCCCTTGTGGGGGAGACATCATAGAACAGAATAATGGAAGGGACCTCGGAGGTCATCTAGTCCAACCCCCTCCTCAGACAGGAATCCCTTCAGACCGTTTCAGACAAGATGGGCACCATAACAAATGTAACATACATAAAGACAAATATGCCTCCGTCTCTCTCTCTCTCTCTTCCTGGGGTGGGGGCGATATGAGGAGGGGGAACAATGGGGGCATCCCGACGGATCCTTCTGGGGTTCCCCAGCCCCTCGCTCCCCTCAACCCCCAACTCCTCTGGTTACCCCAACTTTTCCTCTCCCCCTAATCTTCAGCCCTTTGATCTGTGCTAGATTCAGACCTCTCCCCCCCTGAAAAACAGCCCCCAAAGACCATCTCAAAGGGAGGGTCTCCACCCTTTTCACAAGAGGGGTAGATCTGGAGGGTCAATTTAGGGGAACAACTCAGAACTCCCCCCATTCATCATTCCCCCCCGCTCTCCTCCCCTCCCAGGTCCTGATCGGGCAATGGGAGATTATGGGGAGGAGGAGTCTTGGTCTCTTCCCCAAATTCAGCACCCCCTCCCCCCAGAAGGGATCGAGGCTCAAATCCTGCCTGACCTTCACAGCCTCAGGGGGGGAAACCGAAGTTTCTGAAGCTGCAAAAATTCTATTTTTCTTCTACTTTGGTGCCGTTTGTGGATTCAGGAGTGAACCTGCCTGTTTCCCTCTTTCGCTTCCCGCCTCCTTCTTCTTTCCAGGCAACGGACTTTGGGGGCTCTGGATCCGGGTCTAATGTGGGGCCCGGAAGGTCCCACTCCCACCCAGTCACCGGTGGGGGGATGAGGGGAGGTCCGACTGCGTCTCATATGCCTTCCCGCGACCCCCCTCCCCTCCACAGTCACCAGGAAGGGAAGACGGCGACCCCTTTGTCCCCCCTGGGCGAAGTGAGGGGAGGGAGGGAGCGGAGACCACGCGGAGATGGAGGCTTCTCAGGCTCCCGCTTCTCTTGCTTCGACCCCTTTCCCTATTACGGGGGTCTCTTCCCCCAGGAGCACTGACGGCCCTTCCCAGCACCTCTCCTCTCCCCCGCCCAGCCCCCTCCTAACCGGGGTCTCCTTCCCCCTTCGCTTCCGGGGATCCGGCCCAGCGCCCCCACCAGCAGCACCAGGGGGAGCCCAGCCAAAGCCATGGATGCCGCCCCACAAGCGCCCCCAAAGAGAGGGGAGCAAGGCGGAATCGGGGGGGGGCGGGGGTCTGAATTGGGGGGAGGGGGCGTTTTTCTCTAACTTCGGGATCGGGAGGGTTCATGAAAGCGGAAAGACCAATGAGAATCCTCCCTTCTTGCAGCGTCATCGGTCTCCGGGCAGAGTCTCCCTTGAGTTCACCCGATGGCTGAGGGAGTTCGGCGCAGAGAGCGAAGCGGGGAAAGTGGGAGGGGGGTCTTTTCAGTCTTGGGGGGCCGCAGGTCAAGTGGGGGTTCAGGCCAGCCCTGGAGGGGAGTGGGGCTTCCTTTTGCCCTCCCCCTCAATCCGGCGTGGAGCGGGGATGCGGTAGTTGAGAGAAGGGGAGGCGCAGCCCCACAGCCAGCGAGGAATTGGAGCTCTCTTGACCGGTTGACTGGGGAGTCCTCGAGCGCCTTCACACACACATTCACAAACCCGGTGGGAGCGCCCCTCCCCCAATCACATAGGGTCACTGCCCTCCCGGCCCTCCCAAAGCTTCTGCCTTTGGCTCCCTTCCTGGCAAGGGGGCTGCCGGAGGGCCGGTTTCACCCCCAGCGCTGAGGGGTTTTCTGACCCACCGCAAATGGAAGGTCAATTCTGGTTCAAGAAGGGCGGTTGTGGATCTGAATGCGGGAGGGGATAAGAGGGGGAGGGACCCTCCCTGCTAACCTATTCTCCCAAAGCTCCAGAAGGCAGGAGGAGAAAGAAAGCAAGGAAACTGGCCAAGGAGAGATTCACTTCCTGGCGGGGAGAGTTTGGGGACCTGAACGGACATCTAGTCCACCCCTCCATGCCCACAGAGGAAACTCTAGATGACAATCCTGAAGAGACCAAAGAAAGTGGAGGGTCCCTTCTGGGGCTGGCATGAACCCCTCTTGAGCTGTGCCCCTCCCCCCAAGACTGAAGGGATCCCCCTCTCCCACTCCTCCTTCAGGTGAACTCACAAAGGACTCTGCCCGAAGATTGATGACGCTGCACCAGGGATAAATTCCATTGGTGTTTCAGCCCGTTCTGGCCCCTCCCAGCTCAAAAGTCAGAGAAAAACTTATCTTCCTCCTGACACACGCGCGCACGCACGAACACAAACGTGTTCATTAAATGTGAAGATTGTGCTGTGGGAACAGCTGCCGCGCTGGATGATAAGTGGGGAAGACGCAGCCCCGCAGCCAGTGAGAAGTTGGGGGCCACACACACCCCAATCCGAAGGGAAGCCCCGCAAAACCCTCCGCTAAACCAGACGCCTCAGGAACATCCTGAGGTAAATCTCAAGCAGCCCAGATAAAAGGCGGGGAAAAAGGGAAACGCCCTCTTTCACCCACAGCAACCAATCAGAGCGCAGATCCCCTCAGGCGGGAGCCCGCCCCCACTCACCCACAACTGGGTTGTTTGGGATCTTTGTGCGCTTTCCTTCTCCAGCCATTAAATGGGATGTTTTCACATATAAAGTGAAAAGACCCAAAATGACTTTGCTTTTGTCCATTAGATTGAATTGTCAGGCTGGAATGGTTTCTTTTTTAAAAATCTTGCACTCTGCTAAAAAGAAATCAGCATCTGCCCCCCCTTTTTTTTCTCTTGTACCTCAGTCTTTCTTTCTCTTTCTCTTTCCCATAATTTCCTATTTCTATTTTTGTGTTTTGTATAATAAATAAATAAAATCTTAGGGCTGTAGAAAGAGAGCAGAGAAGATTAACAGATAATCAGAGTTGGAAGGGACCTTGTAGGTCATCTAGTCCAAACCTCCCCCCCTGCCCAAGCAGGAGACCCTGGCAATCTCTTCTTAAAGGTCTCAAGTGATGGCACTCCCACAACTTCCGAGGGCAACATCTGTTCCATTGATTGTTTGTTGATTGTTCTGTCAGAAAGTTTCTCCTTATTTCCAGGTTGAATCTCTCCTTGTTCAGTTTCCATCCATTATTCCTTGTCTGGCCTTCAGGCGCTTTAGAAAATAGCTTGACCCCCTTCTCCTCTGTGGCAGCCCCTCAAGTATTGGAAGACTGCTATCCTGTCTCCCCTAGTCCTTCTCTTTACTAGACTAGTCAAGCCCAGTTCCTGTAACTTCCTTTGTATGTTTTAGTCTCCAGTCCCCTAATTGTTAATAGTGCTTAGTTCTATAATGCTGAAGAACATTCAATTTATTTCTAATTTAAAGCAGGGATTTAATCTGGTTGCCACTCAAAGGACAACATTTCAGGTGTGGGTGGTTGTTTTTCATAAGCCCATTTCCACCTGGGATTAGCTTAAAAAAAGGCAGTGGCTTTACAAAGTGAAAGTCGTGACTATTTGTTTGAACAAGAAATGCACATTCTGGATGAGAAAAAATATTTCAGCAAGAAAATGGATGGAGCATTTTTAAAATCAGTGGAAATTGAAAAGGTTCAATTTGGCATTTTATTGAAAGCAACTTCAACTCGTATAGATTACTTTTAGTAGGGAAACAGACTATCAGATGGCATGAATCATTTTTATGGCCCAACCCAACCCCAAACTTACCGAATTTTAGACAAAAATGTACTGATAACATTTGGGGGTTCAAATTTGATGGGATGGGAGTTGCCAGAGAGATATTTTAATTCACTTCTGGATCCACTAGTGAATCGGAAGAATATTTTTCTTTTCTTTTTAAAGGTCCCCCCAGAGACAAAACTTTCTCCTTCTGTCCATCCAGGAATTGAGGGAGCCCTGGTGCCTGAAGTCCTAAGCCCGGTACAAGGCTTTGGCGACTGGCGCCCCTATCCGCACTTTTGGCTCAAGCAGGAGATCCTATACCATTTCAGGATCTATTGATATTCCTATAGGATCTCTTTCAGACAAGTGACTATCCAGTCTCTTCTTTAAAATGTCCAGTGATGAAGCAACCGCAATGTCTGAAGGAAAGCTGTTCCACTGGTTAATTGACTTCACTGTAAGGAAAATTTTCGTTAATTCGAAGTTGCTTCTCTCCTTGATTATTTTACATGCATTGTTTCTTGTCCTTCCCTCTGGTGCTTTGGAAAATAAATTGACCCCCTCCTCTTTGTGGCAGCCTCTCAAGTACTGGAATACTTCTATCAGGTCACTCTCCTAATCCTTTTCTGCAGACTAGCCTCCCCCAAATCCTGCAACCCTATGTTTCAGTCTTCAGGCCTTTAATCCTCTTAGCTGCTCTTCTTTGTACTTTCTCCAAAGTCTAAATATCTTTTTTGTTTTTTCATTTTAGATTCAACATTGTCTCATTTGGATCAGAAAGGCACAATATGCACACACATACAAATGTATGGAAACATGGTGGGTCAGTGGTTAGAATGCAGTACTACAGGCTAATTGCCCACAGCCAAGAGTTCAATCCTGAACAGCTCATGGTTAAGTTTTTCATCCTTTTGAGGTTGCTAAAATGAGGACCCAGGAGTGGCTATTGCTGTATAGTTTCTTCCGAGCGTGAATCCTTTTATGGGAAATAAGATGACCATTCTGAGCAAAACTCTTTCCACACTCCATGCATTTAAATGGCTCCTCCCCTGTGTGGCTTCTTTTACGGGAAATAAGAGTGTATCTTTTTGTGGCTTCTAAGGCTACTGCTCCAAGCAAAGGTCTTTCCACACTCCATGCATTCATATGGTTTCTCTCCTGTGTGGATCTTTTTGTGCCTTTTCAGATCACTATCCTGAGCAAAGGTCTTTCCACACTCCATGCATTTATATGGTTTCTCCACTGCGTGGATCATTTTGTGCCTTTTAAGATCAGAGTGCTGAGCAAAGGTCTTTCCACACTCCATGCATTTAAATGGCTTCTGTCCTGTGTGGATCTTTTTGTGCCTTTTAAGATCACAGTCATGAGCAAAGGTCTTTCCACACTCCATGCATTTATATGGTTTCTCTCCTGTATGGATCTTTTTGTCCCTTTTAAGATCACAGTGCTGAGCAAAGGTCTTTCCATACTCCGTGCATTTAAATGGCTTCTCTCCTGTGTGGATCTTTTTGTGCCTTTTAAGATCACAGTCATGAGCAAAGGTCTTTCCACACTCCATACATTTATATGGTTTCTCTCCTGTATGGATCTTTTTGTCCCTTTTAAGATCACAGTGCTGAGCAAAGGTCTTTCCATACTCCGTGCATTTAAATGGCTTCTCTCCTGTGTGGATCTTTTTGTGCCTTTTAAGATCACAGTCATGAGCAAAGGTCTTTCCACACTCCATGCATTTATATGGTTTCTCTCCTGAGTGGATCTTATTGTGCCTTTTAAGATGACTGTCCTGAGCAAAGGTCTTTCCACACTCCATGCATTTAAATGGTTTCTCTCCTGTGTGGATCTTTTTGTGCCTTTTGAGATCACTGTCCTGAGCAAAGGTCTTCAATATCTTCATTAACGACTTAGATGAGGGAATAGAAGGGGAACTTACCAAATTTGCAGATGATACTAAGCTGGCAGGAATAGCTAACACCCAAGAAGATAGGCTCAAGATCCAGATGGATCTTGACAGACTAGAACACTGGGCCATATCTAACAAATGAAATTCAATGTAGAGAAAAGTAAAGTCCTACACTTAGGCAAGAAAAACCAGAAGTACACATATAGACTGGGTGATACCAGGCTCAATAGCAGTAACTGTGACAGGGATCTTGGAGTCTTAGTGGACAACCAGCTAAATATGAGCCAGAAGTGTGCAGCAGCAGCCAAAAAAGCTAATGCAATTCCAAGTTGTATTAACAGAGAGATACAATCAAGATGAAGGGAAGTACTAATACCAATATAAAGCCTTAGTAAGACCACACCTAGAGTACTGCATCCAGTTTTGTTCACATTATAAAAAAGATGTTGAGACTCTAGAAAGAGTACAGAGAAGAGCAACCAGGATGATTAGGGGACTGGAGGCTAAAACATACAATGAATGGTTGCAGGAACTGGGCTTGGCTAGTCTAGTAAAGAGAAGGACCAGGGGAGACATGATAGCAGTCTTCCAATATTTGAGGGGCTGCCATGGGGAGGAAGAGGTCAAGCTATTTTCTGAAGCACCCGAAGGCCAGACAAGGAATAATGGATGGAAACTGAACAAGGAGAGATTTAACCTGGAAATAAGGAGAAACTTTCTGACAGTGAGAAGAGTCAACCAATGGAACAGAAGTTGCCCTCGGAAATTGTAGGAGCACCATCACTTGAGACTTTCAAGAAGAGATTGGACTGCCATTTGTCAGAAATGGTGTAGGGTCTCCCGCTTGGGCGGGGGGTTGGACTAGGTGACCTACAAGGTCCCTTCCAACTCTGATTATCTGTTATCTGCCGTGAAATTTCATTTAATGCAAACACAAGCAAGAGAACGGGCCTTAAGAGCTGACTGGGATCCAGGAGAGAGAAAAACAAAGCAAATTTAAGTAAGATACCCGAGAAGTAAAATTGGAAAATTTAAATGTACATGCATAATCTCCCCCCACCCCGACCTTGTCCCTTTGTGGGGGAGCTTCCTCCCACTGAGCTGGAGAGAGTTTGGTTGGGCTTGGTCTTTTCCACGGAAGGACCAGAGTCTCGGAAGCCTCACCTGGACTCCCCATGGTGTGGGGGGGGGGGGCTTTAGAGAGTTTAAAAGGGCATCTAGTCAACTCCTCCAGGCACTCAGAGAAAGGCAGGGTGAGAATCGGCTGAAAACTGGGAAGAGAGCAAAGGCAGGAAGGGTCTTCGCTGGGAATGGGAAGGACCCCCCCAGACTGCAACGATTCCACCTGCCTCTGCATTGCTCATATCTATCCGGTGAAGTCACAAAGGACTCTGCCCGGAGACTGATGATGCTGCGGAAGGGAGAATTCCCATTGGTCCCTACTGCATTACTCCAAGCGCTGGAGTAATGATGCCCCAATTTCCCTTCTGGGACTGTGCGCCCTTCGGTGTGCGACAGTTGCGGTGCCTGGGCTGTGTGTGGTTTCTTGGATGCCGAGTGGGGGGTGTTGATGGTTGCTTTAAACACATTGCTTTGTCGTTTTAAAAAAAAAAATCCATTTTTTTTCCTATTGTACTTTACTAATTTATTTGATTCTTTTTGTTTAGGTTTTTTTTTTAAGTATGGTTGTGCATATTTTAAATATTGAGTCTGTCATCTGCACCTCTACAACTGCCTGATTTTGCTCTGCAACCCAACAGGACAGGCACAGGCTTCAGAGGATAATTAGGACTGCAGAAAAAACAATTGCTACCAACCTGCCTTCCATCGAGGACCTGTATCCTGCACGAGTCAAAAAGAGGGCTGTGAAAATATTTACACACCCCTCACATCTTGGACATAAACTGTTTCAACTCTTACCCTCAAAATGACGCTATCCGTTTAGGTTCCCAAACAGCCCCCCCCCCTAGGGGGAAATCTTTTTTCCCCCATAGTCTTAGTAGTCCCAGTGCGCCCCCCCCAGCAGAGATCCAGATTGAAACTCTCCTGCCCAAGAGCTGCCTGGTCTCCATTGATATCCCCCCCCCAATTGAGTGAGGCCCATGGCTTTTGGGGAGACCCTGGGACTGCTCTCCCTATGGGACACCTTCCATCAATCTTCAGCCGAGTCCCTCCTGACGGCTTTCTTCCTCCTCCCCCTCCTCCTCGCAGCCCATTTCCTGGCCCAGACGAAGACCGAGTGCCGCTTCCACAACGGGACGCAGCGGTTGCGGTTCCTGGACAGCCGTGGTGGGATTCAAATTTTTTTCCCTACCGGTTCTGTGGGCGTGGCCTAGTGGGTGTGGCCATGTGACTGGGTGGGCGTGGCAAGCCCTACGCGGAGACGGCTTTTCCCCCTCACCGGTAGTTTCCCTCCATTTTTTCCCTTTCTTAATTTTGCAATCCCGCCTTTTCTCCACACACACAAACATTTTAATATATTTCCTTTTCAGTCATAACCTGCAAGCCGCCCAGAGTCCCCCTTTTAGGGGAGATATCATAGAACAGAACAACAGAAGGGACCCAGCGACGCGACGCCCTCCCCCCCCCTTTCGCTTCCCAATGGAGGAGCCTCGTTATGAGGTAAAATTCATCGCTTTCAGCTTCCCCTCCATTCGGGAACTGCTTTTCTTTCCCTTCAGAGTCTCTTTCCGCGGCCACCAGAGGCGAATCATTTGGGAAAGGCAGCTGTTATGTATTGAATTAAAGAAATAAAAAGACAAATCAACACACACAAAAAAACCCCAATCCTTTTCCTGGTTGGGTCGTCCCTGCCGGTCTCCCACCTTCCTCCCCCCCTTCAGGTCGGAGTTAGCTGGCTTCCCCAGAGAGCCTCCCGGTCCTCGTCTTCCGACTGCCCGGCCGTTTCTGACAGGGTTTTTTGGCCCCTTTCGAGGCCTCCTCCGATCTCTCCGCAGCCCTCAGGGCGGTGATTAGTGAGGGAGGCGAGTTCGGACTCCCCCCCGAGAGGCTTCTTCCCTCCGTCTCCACCGGTAGCTCCTGGGCAGGAAGGAGAGGAAGGCGGAGAAAGAGCCGCCTCTGAAGTCCTCGACAGGGAGCCATGGAGAGGAGCCTTTCCCGCTACTCCCAAGTCCATAATCCCTTCCCTCTCCCAGGCGCTCCTCTTTCCCGCCCTTTCTACCATCGGACGCTTTGCCCCAAGTCCACCAGGGGCGCCCTCCGCCAAGGGAAGGGAACTCCAGGCGCTTCCCCATTGGTCCGCTGGACGGCTGCCTTCCCAGAGGAAGCCTCTAGGCCTTGCCTCTCTAAGGCGCAGCACTCGCTCTGGCTGCAGGAGAGTCTGGCGGGGGGACATCCAGACGTGCCCCGGGTGGGGGGATTCTTCCCAGGTCCCACGCTCTCCAGCCGCCCTCTCCATGCTGAGGGGGAGGGGAGGGAGGGCTGGCGGAGGCCCAGCAGGAGAGAATCCGGAGGAGGAGGAGGCAGAATTCGTAGAGAGGGGGTGCCCTCTCCAGCGGCCTCCTTCCCGGGGTGCTCCTGGGGGGTCTGGGCCCAGCGCTGGGAGGAGCTGCTTGGGGCTGCGGGCAGGTTGGGGAAGGGGTCCAGGGACTCAATCCCCCTTTCTGATCATGGGCGTCGGTTTTTCTCTCCCTCCCAGATCCGGAACCTCGGAGCCCTTGGCAGCCTTTCAAAGCCAGGATTTCCTTTGAGGGGGAAGGAAAGAAGGAAGGAAAAAAGGAAGGACCAGCAGGGATCCGTCCTGCGACCCCAGAAATGGTCCCGTGAAGGAAGAGGCTCCTGGAGACCCCCAGAGTCCCTGGTGCCCTTTGGAGCTGTTCTGCGGGAAAGAGGAAGGATGGAGACACACCCTTTGGCCAAGGAGGGGAGCGGGAAAGGCCCTGCGGCTCTTCGGCCTGAGAGCTTTGGGGAGAGCTGGACCAGAACTGGGCAGAAGGTCCTGCAGGAGGGAATCCTCCTCCCTTCAGAAGTTCCACCCTGGACCTCCATCCAATACCAGGAGGCTGAGGGTCCCCGAGAACTTTGCAGCCGACTCCATGACTTGTGCAGGCGATGGCTGAGCCCAGGAAAGCACAACAAAGCCCAGATGCTGGACCTGGTGGTTCTGGAGCGGCTCCTGGCTCTCCTGCCCCCAGAGATGGAGGGCTGGGTGCGGGAGTGTGGAGCAGAGAGTAGTTCCCAGGCGGTGGCTCTGGCGGAAGGCTTCCTCCTGAGCCAGGCAGAGGAGCAGAAGGAGCATCTCCAGAAGCAGGTGGGAGACTTTAGCGAGCTCGGAAGGGAATAAATAAAGGGAGTGCTTGAATGCTTCACCCCTCCTTCCCAAACTTCTTCCATGTTCATAATATGAGGTGATTCTCCATTTCTTGGAGGACGTATCTGATATTAGCACAATTGAGAAAGTCCAGAAATATTTCACAAGAAGAGTTCTCCACTCTTCTACTCGTTGTAGAATACCTTATACCACCAGACTTGAAATTCTTGAGCTAGAAACCTTGAATTACGCCGTCTTCGGTCTGACTTAAGCATGGTATATAAAATCATACATTGCAATGTCCTACCTGTCAATGAATACTTCAGCTTCAACCATAACAACACAAGAGCACACAACAGATACAAACTCAAAGTAAACCGCACCAAACTTGATTGCAGGAAATACGACTTCAGCAATAGAGTGGTCAATGTCTGGAATACTCTACCCGACTCTGTAGTCTCTTCCCCAAACCCCAAAAACTTTAACCTTAGACTGTCTACTATTGACCTCACCCCTTTCCTAAGAGGTCTGTAGGGGGCGTGCATAAGCGCACCAACGTGCCTACCGTCCCTGTCCTATTGTTTCTCTTATTCTTTTATTTTTCTTATATGTACCGATTTCATGTATCCACAACTATGTATACACTTATACTTACTATCTTGTAAACAATTGGCAAATCAATAAATAAATAAAAAATAAATAAAATAAATTCTCAGATTGTTGGAGGTGTTAGGTTTAGAGGCAATGTAAGATAATGATTGACATTTGTGTTGTGGTTGCCGATGATGTCACAGCTCAAAGAAACAGTTCAAACTAAGTGACTTCCAAATAACAGCATGAATTAAAGAGTTATTATCAGTAACATGCATCCCAATTATGGCAAATAAAATGAAAAAAAAAAACATTGTTCCACTGTTTTCTCACTCAGTCACACAGATGGATATTGGGGGCTTTGAGGTTGTGTTCCGAATATAAGAAACCACTTTGTGTGGTGTGACGTATATTAATTCTGCTTCTTTTTTCCTTCCTCCTATTTGAACTGTGGAGATAAGAGATCCTGAGGGAAAGAAGAACCCATCAAATGCCCCTCAGGAGCTATTTTTCAGGAGGATCCCTTGGGAAGATCCAAGTCAGGACACCTCAGGAGGTAATGGAAGTTCCTCCGATTACCCTTCTGTCTTCCCTTCACTCTCTCTTCTCTCCTATAGAATACCTCCTCCTATTGTTTAATTATGTATTTGGAAATTATTTATTCCTTACAGAGAAACAAAGAATGAAGCTTTCTGGTTTTTATGAGGGAGATCAAACGGCTGTTGAACCTCCACATCAAGTAAGAAAGGGAAAAGATACTAGATTTGTATTCTCCCTTCAGGAAGTGAAGCAGGTGTGCAGAGGGCTCTCTCCTTTTGTTTCCCCCCCTTGTTTGGCCTGGATTATTTTTGTGTTCTTCCACAACATGGAGAGCAGAATAGCAGGTTCAAGTTGCTGTCAGCCAGCATAGCTGCCTCTGGTTATCTTGTTCTGCTAGATACTTCTCCAACTTGGAGTTTACAAGAAGAAATTTTTTAAAAGTTCTTGAAGAAATTGGAATAAAGTTATCACAGTGGCAGGAACTGCTAGAGACCCTTTTCTTTTTTTGTAATTCTTTGACTTAGAATTGTGCAAGGCTAATGAACAATTAATAAATACGTAGCCACATTACCATTTTTAAAAAGCCTTATTTATAACCTGTAGTTCAAAAATAAGGAAATCATATTAAAAAATAAAGCAGACTATTAAAATCCAAAGGGAGTTGCCATGTTGAGCATGTAATCATGGTACTTTGGCCTACAAAATAATTTCCAATCATCTGATTTGCGCCTTGATTAGGAGATTCTGTTGGGTTGTTTTTTTTTTTTTTTTTTGGCAACTGTAGCATAATGCTGACTCACATTTAAGTGGTTTTCCACTAGGACTCCAAGATCCCCGTTGCACTTTCAACTGTTGAGCCAGGTATCACCTGTTCTAGGCCAGCGCATTTGGTTTTTCTTTCCTAAATGTAGAACCTTACATTTCTCACTGTTGATTTTGTTTTGTTAGGTGGGGCCCAATCTGTCGATCCTTCTGTATCTCGAGCTTATCTTCTGGAGTGTTGGTATTCCAGTCAATTTGGTCTTCTCTGCAAATTTGGTCTTCTCTATCCTCTTGTCTAAATCAATGATGAAGATGAACAGATCTTGCAAATCCTCCTCTTTTGTTCTTTTTTCCGTGTCCAGGAGGGTCTTGTGTCCTTCAAGGACGTGGCTGTGTATTTCTCTGAGGAGGAATGGTCTCGGCTAGATCCTGACCAGAAAGCACTGCATTCAGAAGTCATGCTTGAAAACCATAGGAATGTGGTCTCTTTGGGTAAGAGTTTTCTACTCCCCAATCAAGAAGAGAGATTATAGTTTGTTTTTCATTAAAAAAGCACTAATCAGATATTGTCTCCTGGGTGGGAGAAGGAAAGGATCTGGCTTGTGGTGCTCCAAGGAAGGAAAGAGTCAATGTCTCTTTGCTTAGATGCTTTGTGTGCCATTTCTTATCTGTATTTTTCCATTTCTATTTGAATGTATCTGTGGCAGCTGAAAAGAATGAGTTGTATTTTTATGTGACCTTTGGAGGTCATGTGACTTTATGTGTTGTCATTTTTCCTCTGAAACCTCTAAATTGTGTGAGAACAGAACTTTCACACTCAGCCCATGGAAGAACATTCTGTCAGAGTTTCAAGAAAAACTCAACTCCAATCAAAAAACTCCAAGACTCCATGTTCTCAAAGTTCCCCCCTCCCGTCTTCCCATGCTCAAGAATGTGGCAGCGTGGAAGCTTCAGATGCTAACATGGCTTCCAAAGCTGACACATTCTTCCAATCCCATCCAAGAACAAAGGCCTCATGCAGGGTGACTCAGAGCATCTTAGGATTCTGGTAATCCCTGATTTATGACAGTTCAGTAGCGACCATTCCAAGTTACGACCAGCCCTCCCCCAAGTACTTGAGACCAAGTCCCAAAATTATGAGTGTTGCAGTACCACAGACATCATTCACACTTACAAATGACAGTAGAGGCTCTACAACATTCACCCTACCTATCCTCCCACACTACCCAGCTGGGACTTACCGTAGTTTTTAGACTATAAAACGCACTTTCCCCCCTCCCCCCCAAAGTAGAAATGTCTGTGTGCCTTATAGAGGCAATACAGGCCTGTTTTTGGCCTCCCAAACCCTCCGCGCATCCCATTTTCACCCTCCCTGGGATCCAGAAGCAATCTGCAGGTCAAAAACGGGCCTACTTTTGGCCTCAACAACATTGGGGAGGCTGATAATGGGATGCACAGAGGATTTGGGAGCCCAAAATTGGGCCCATTTTTGGCCTGCAGAATGCTTCTGGATTCTGGAGAGGGAAAAAACAGGATGTGCAAAGAGTTTGGAAGGTCAAAAATGAACCTGTTTTTCGTGCAGAGTGCACCTGGACACCGGGGAGGGCAAAAATGGGATGTGTGGAGGGCAAAACTATTTTTTTCCTTGTATTCTTTCTCTAAACCTAGGTGTGTCTTTATAGTCCAGTGTGTCTTATAGTCCAAAAAATATGGTACATTGCAATGATGTGGTGAGCCATTGGTTCCTTTGCCTACTTTGGTGCATTGGCAGAAAAAAGAGGCTTAAAGTATTGAGAGACACGTGAGATCACTAGTGGGAAATCTAGCACTATTGATCTCACGTGATCTTGCACTACATTGCTTTAGGCCTCTGTTCTCGGCTAACCAAGGCCTACATGAGATCCAGGGCTATATGCTTTGCAAAGAGAGGGAAGGCCTCTTCATTTTCAAAGATTTTTGCCCTGGATCTCGTGCAGTCCTCAGTCCTTAAATGAACACAGGCCTAAAGTACTGCAGTGCGAGATTACGCGAAGTTAGTAGCCTGGGTTCTTGCACTACTGGTCTCGTGATCTTGCACTAAAATACTTTAGGCCTCTGTTCTCTGTGAACTGACGCCTGTACCAGATCCAGCCAAAGAGCCCTTGCAAGTGGATTGGACTTTGGGGCAGTGAAATAGCCATTGAAGCATCCCAACCTTTCCAGTCTCAGCGTGAAGAATGTTTACAAGGCAAAGGGCGGCTTCAAGCAAGGAATTTATCTCCAAAATATGATTGCTGGGATCAAGGAACAGGCCGAGTGGGGATCCCACCTGCCAGACGGACACCGTGGAGCAGCTGCTCCAAGATACACCGGGGAAGAAGGAGCTTGTTTCAAAATTGTTTCATTTCTCACAGGTCTCTGCTGAAAGTAATCCACCCCAATAAATCTTAAGTTTTCTCCTAATTCCTCCTAGGATGTTTCCCCTGATTATTCCTTAACTCAAAACTGACTCTGAGTGAGATTTGCATATATATAGATAATTGTAAAATAAGAGACGTTGTTGTAGATATTTTCAAAGCTTTCATGACTCACGAATATAGAAATCATCATGTCTATATCACACTACTGTAGGCATGCAAACATACAACCTAGGGATGGGATCCAACCAGTATAACTACCTGTTCTGGCGATCTGTGTTGCGTGCGCATGTATGAGTGCAATTTATGACCTGCTGAGCTGCCCGGACAGCTGAGCAGCGCTGCGTGCAAGTACGCAGCGGTTGGAAAATCCCTTTTTTCCTGCTTTTTCACTCGCAGCTGTGTCACGCAAAGCAGCTGCAGTTGAAAAAGCAGGAAATAAAGGTTATGTAAGAGCCCGGGCAGGCAGGTGAGCCAAAACAGCAGAAGACATAGAACACGTTCTATGTATGCTCTCTGTCTGCTGCTCTTCCGAACTGCTGGAAGAGGTCAATGAGGATAGGATAAGAAACTATTTAGATAAAATGAAAGATAAAGTAATTGGGGAAGAGATGAAAGAATTATTAAACAAAGATATTACTTGGTCTGAATTGAAAACAGCAATTGAGAACCAGAAAAATGGTAAAGCTCCGGGACCAGATGGGATCCCAGGGGAATTATATAAGGCAATAGGTGAACTAATAGGACCCCTTATGGTGGAAGTTTTTAACGATGTCTTATGGGCAGCCAGAATGCCGGACTCATGGAGGGGCGCATTGATTTCGCTGATCCCAAAGGAAGATTTGGACCCCCAATAGATACAAAGCTATAGGCCAATTTCCTTGTTAAATACGGATTATAAAATATTTACTTCTATTGTTGCAAACAGATTAAAAAGCATTTTGAATGATTTTATTCATCAAGACCAAAATGGATTTCTCCCAGACAGACAAATCAGGAATAATTTAAGAATAGTACTAGATGTCCTGGAATTTTATGAAGCTCACCCCGAAAAACAAATAGCCCTTATGTTTTTAGATGCACAAAAGGCCTTTGATAACCTGAATTGGCAGTTTTTAATCCAAAGAATTTATAATATGAATTTAGGCACCAAATTCAAAAATATTATGACTACTATTTATGATACACAACAGGCGAACATCACGATAAATGGGGAATATACCCGCCCAATTAAAATAGAGAAAGGAATCAGACAGAGTTGCCCACTCTCACCCCTGCTCTTCATATTATCATTGGAAACATTACTAACATATATTAGACAAAATCCAGACATAAAAGGATTAAAGGTTAAGAAAGAAGAATATAAGCTGCAAGCGTTTGCAGATGATATGATTTTTTTTATCGAGGAGCCAATTAAAAGAGGACAAAAATTGATGAATGAATTAGAACAATTTGGAGTAGTTGCAGGATTAAAAATTAATAGAAAATGAAATTAGTGACTAAAAATCTAACAGGAAAACAGAAGTTAGAATTAGAAAAGGTCATGGGACTTCAAGTGATAAAGTTAAATACTTGGGAATATGGCTGACAGCACATTGCAAAACACTAAAGGAAAATAATTATGACAAACTATTGCAAAAGGTAAAAAAGGATTTAGAAACGGGGTAAACTGCAACTCTCATTACTAGGTAGGATTGCCACGATTAAAATGTCTATTATACAGTATTTCAGACAATACCAATTAAAGTACGCAAAAAGTATTTTGAAGAACAGAACTATCGGTTCTATAGAGGTGGACAGAACTGGTAGAATCCCACCCCTGATACAACCTAATGGTGTTTTCTGAAAAATTCAGAAAGAAATTCACTTGACTTTCTACACTTTGATCTTTTTCTCTAACCTTGTTATCATTTTCTTTTTCATTTAAGTTTCTTATTTTTATTTTTAAAAAAACCAACTCCATCTTTCAGTTACACAGTGTGTCGACTGGGTACATGTATCTTGTGCACATATTAATATTTTGTATACATTTCTTACTAAGTTTACATTCATATTATAACATATTCAACATTATATATCATTATAAAAATATCATTTAATGTCTTACTTTATATTCCAACCATTTATAAAATAAATCCCATATCATATAGTATTCAATTTCTTCTTGTTCTCTAATTGCCAATGTTAATCTTCTCATTTCTGCACATTCCAATATTTTCTTAATCACCTTCTCCGTTGGAACCTTTTCATTTTTCGAATTTTGAGCAAATACAATTCTAGCTGCTGTTAATATATGTATAATTAAATATGTTTTTTCTTTATTATAGGCCTTGTTATCATTTTCATTTCTCTTTTGCTTTGAAGGTAATAATGGGCAGGAGAATCAAGATTCCTATGAATTGTTCCAAGTGATCAATGCTAAAGATGGAACGGAGAAGTTTGGAATTCAAATAGAATTTGAAAGCCATGAGAGAAACCAGTCAAAAAATTGCAACCAAGAAAGCTCATCTTCCAGTGAGGCTCCGATGCAAGACTTTCTTGCCCAACAAGAGAAAATAAGGAAAAAATATACTGGAAAAAGTGTGAAGCTATTCAAAGGTAAAGTACAAGTAAGTGAACACTATTTAACCCAAAACAAAAGAGAAGATGCTATAAGAAGACACAATGGACAAAATTGCAATGGAACATTTGTTCTTTCTCTTGGGAGTAACTTCCTTACATCTCAAAAAGCGATGGACACAAAAGAGAAGCCTTATAAATGTTTGGAATGTGGAAAATGTTTTAGAACAAGCTGGGAATTTAGTTCCCATGAAAGGACCCACATGGGGGAAAAGCTCTACAAATGCATGGAGTGTGGAAAGACTTTTGCTCATAGCAATACACTTACTGTCCATAATAGGATCCACACAGGGGAGAAACCATATAAATGCATGGAATGTGGAAAGACCTTTACTCAGGACAGCTATCTTAAAAGGCACAAAAAGATCCACACAGGAGAGAAATCGTATGAATGCATAGAGTGCGGAAAGACCTTTACTCATGGCAGTAGCCTTAAAAGCCACAAAAAGCTCCATACAGGAGAGAAACCATTTAAATGCATGGAGTGTGGAAAGACCTTTGCTCAGGACAGTAATCTTAAAAGGCACAAAAAGATCCACTCAGGAGACAAACCGTTTAAATGCATGGAGTGTGGAAAAACCTTTGCTCAAAGTGGTCATCTTATTCTCCATAATATGATACACACAGGAGAGAAGCCGTATAAATGCATGGTGTGTGGAAAGACCTTTACTCAGGACAGTGATCTTAAAAGGCACAAAAAGATCCACACAGGAGAGAAGCCGTATAAATGTATGGAGTGTGGAAAGACCTTTACTCAGAGCAGTAGCCTTAGAAGCCACAAAATGATCCACGCAGTGGAGAAACCATATAAATGCATGGAGTGTAGAAAGACATTTGCTCAAAGAGGTCATTATATTTCCCATAAGATGATCCACACAGGGGAGAAGCCATTTAAATGCATGGAGTGTGGAAAGACCTTTGCTTATAGCAATGGACTCAGACAACACACAAAGATCCACTCAGGAGAGAAACCATTTAAATGCACGGAATGTGGAAAGTCCTTTGCTCATAGATATAAACTTACTTCCCATAAGACGATCCACATGAAAGAAGCCATATAAATGCATGTAATGGGGAAAGACCTTTGCTCATAGTTGACATCTTATTTCCCATTAGAAATTAGATGAAAGATTGTTGTTATGTAGGAATTAAATACAAAGAAGGTTGACAATTAGAAACATATTGATATAATTAAATAAGCTAATACAAGAAATTCAGTTAAAATTGTTACACTATCATTATTGTTACTATGTTACCATATTGATATTTGTTTGTTCTTTTTCCTAAATGATATGCCCTGACAATACGCTGTATTCAAAATGTGTATGAATAAAAATAAAACATATACTAAAATAAAATACCATGCATGAAATGTGGAAAGAGTTTTGCTCCAAATGGTCATCTTCTCCTAAAAGGATCCATGGTTGGGAGAAACTACATAGCAACAGCAATTCCACTTAGACTTATGTACCACTCCATAATTTATTTGTATTTATTTGTATTTATTTGGTTTGTCAATCGCTTACAAGATACAGGTATAAGAATAAACATAGTTTTGAATACATGAGATGGATACTTATAAGAAAAATAAAAAGAAACAATAAGACAGGGACAGTAAGCAACATTTCGCACACTCTCCCACATTTCCCACATTTCCCACACTCTCAGCATATGATCCCCAGCAATCTGAAAAAAGTATATAGATTCTTAGATGGTGGCCAGATAGCAGATTAATAGAGTTGGGAGGGATCCTGGAGGCCATCTAGTCCAACCCCTGTCGAAGTTCTCCGAGGAAAGGAGCGGGAAGCGGAGGAGAAACGGCCCAAACTTTACTCCTTTACGAGGAAAAGGGGGGTCCTCCTGACCCACAGACGGAAGGAGGGGGGGGTTGGAGGGGCGGGAGACCTGAAGGAGCCGCTTCGTCCAGACTTTCCGAGCAAGGGAGACGCGGGTTTCAAGGAGGGGAATCGCCTTTTTCTCCCCCGAAGCGAAGCGGCGCCTCTCCCTGGTTTAGCTGAGGGTTTTCCGGGGCTTCCCTCCCGTTTGGGGGTGTTTGTGGATGACCCCTGACTTCCCCTCGCTGTTTCCTCGGACTTTTGAGCTGGGGGGGGGGCAGAGCGAGCGGAATCACCAATGGGAATTCCCCCTGCTCCGGCGTCATCGGTCTCCGGGCAGAGTCCTTTGTGGCTTCACCTGAAGGAGGAGGGAGAGTTCAGGGCGAAGACTGAAAGTGAGAGGGGGGATCCCTTCAGTGTTGGGGCGCTGCAGCTCAAGGCGGGGTTCGGGGCAGGCCCTGCGGGGACACCCCCCCCCACTTTCTTTGCTCTCTTCACCATTCTCAGCTAGACTTTCCTCTGTGTGCACGGAGGGGTGGACTACATGTCCGCTTACGTTCCCAAAATTCCCCCGGAGCCTGGTCCTCCTCGGAAAGGGGCCTCCGGGCTCTTTCTGGCTAACTCGGGGGAGGGGAAGGGTCCCTGAAACAGGACTGCGGGGAGGTTCCTTTGTCCTTCGGCTGAGAATTGGGGAGGGGGACCGAGGAAGAACCGCTGTTCAGACAGGGAACCTGCCTGAATTCTGGGCTTGGGCCGGAAGAGAAGCGGGGATCGGGGGTCTCGGCTGGGCTCTGGGTGGGGGGAAACCCCGCTTGGGACCCTTCCTAGAGAGCGACCGGAGTCCCCCTCCTGCCCTGGGGATCTTCTCCCTCGCTCACTTGGGATCCCAGAAGCAGATCCCGGAGTGGGGCAGCGTCTCCAGGGATCGCCCCTCAGCTGACAGAAGCCCGGAGAAGGGGGATCACCCTGGAAGGGAAAATGGGATCGGTGCGAAACCTCTGAGGGGGATCCGACCTGGGAAGGATCAGGAGGGATTTCCTGGCTGCGAGAACCGATTAGTCGAGGGGGAAGAAGCGGTTTAGCTGAGGGTTTTCTGGGGCTTCCCTCCCCCGCCCAGCCCCCTCCTTACTGGGGGTCTCAGTAAAGGGAGGGGAGGAAGATGCAGAAGCTCCCGGCCCCACAGGAGGAATCGGGGGGGTGGTCTGGATGTGGGGGGAGGAGGAGTTTCCTCTAACTTCGGAATTGGGCGGGCACATAAAAGCAGAACCAATGGGAATCCTCCCTTTTGCAGCGTCATCGGTCTCCGGGTGGAGTCTCCCTTGACTTCAGCCCAAGAGAAGATAGTTCAGCGCAGAGAGAGAAGCGGAGAAAGTGGGAGGGGGAACCTTTTCAGTCTTGTGGGGGGGGGGGCTGCATTCAAGGGGGGGTCATGCCAGCCCTGGAGGGGAGCATGGATTTCCTTTTGCTCTCCCCCCCCCAAGGATCCGGCGTGGAGTGGATGAGAGAAGGGGCGGCGCAGCCCCACAGCCAGCGAGGACTTGGGGCTCTGTGAGCCGGTTGATTGGGGAGCCCTTGGGCGCCTTCACGCGCATGCGCGCTCCCTCACTCAGTGACTCCCTTCTCCCCCCCAATCTTGGGTCCCTGCCTCCCCCCGTCCCGGGACCTTCTGCCCTTTGAGCCCTTCTTGGCAAAGGGGAAGGGCAGAGGGAAGGTTTGGCCCCCAGTGCGGTGGGTTTTGTTTGACAAATAACAGGTCCAGTTAGATTCAAGAATTGGTGTTGTTGCTCTTTCTTTCTTTCTTCCTTCCTTCCCTCCCTCCCTTGTTTCTCCTTCCTTCCTTGTTGTTTTTTCTGTATCCTCTACAAAGGTGGATTTATAAGCTGTGCAGATGCAGATAGGTAAACTCAACAAGACGTCCATAACGAAGTACATTTATTGGTTCATCAGGTATCCTCATAACTCACATTTGTGATGAAGTTCTTCTTTAATGACCAATCCTTTGCATATCTGCCTTGTAATAAAAGATGGTTATCTCCTAACCCATCTCCTAGCGATAGAAAGCAACTGCCGTGAGTTAGGGAGTTCAGGCAAAAGTGAGGAAAACTCCCCCAACCCATCAAGGGTCAATTTAGTGACCAATCAAGATTACAGATGTGGTCACGTGATATGGACTACATTTCCCAGGCTACCTTAACTACATTTACCATGATGCATTCCCTTAAGGGGACAGCTCACAATTGCTACCTAACTATCCAATCCCCATACACTGGCTGGACAGCACATTGCTCCTTCCTTAGTTATTCCTTCCTTCCTCCTTTCTTTCCCTCCTTCCTTGTTATTCCTTCTTTCCTTCCTTGTTTCACTTTCCTTTCTTCCTTCCTTCCTTCCCTTTCTTTCCATCCTTCCTTGTTATTCCTTCCTTCCTTCCTTCCTTCCTTCTTTCACCTTCCTTCCCTCCTTCCTTCTTTCCTTTCTTCTAGTCTTTCCTTCCTTGTTTCTCCTTCCTTCCTTCTTTCCCTCCTTGTTATTTCTTCCTTCCTTGTTTCACTTTCCTTCCTTCCTTCTTTCCTTCCTTGTTCCTTCCTTGTTTCACTTTCCTTCCTTCCTTCCTTCCTTCCTTCCTTGTTATTTCTTCCTTCCTTGTTTCACTTTCCTTCCTTCTTTCACCTTCCTTCCTTCTTTCCTTCCTTGTTATTCCTTCCTTCCTTCCTTCCTTCCTTGTTATTCCTTGTTTTCCTCCCTCCCTCCCTTCTCCTCCCTCCCTTGTTTCTCCTCCCTCCCTCCGTCCCTCCCTTCTTGCTACTTTATTGAACTCCATGGGAGGAAAACCTCTCATAGCTTTGCTCTGAATTGAAGGAATATAAACTATGACGTAACCAAAAAATGAAAATCAAACTGCTTCTACCCGCCCCCCTTGCACAGGTGAACTGGAGCAGCCTCTGATTCCTGCAGAACTGCCAAATGGCCCTGGTTTTTTTGGGGGGGGGGAATTGTTTCCTCTGATTCTCCTCGGGAGATTGTGTTTTTCCAGGCTGAGGGGAGAGGAATAAATTCCCACCCCCCCTTTGGGGAAATGTCCCATAGGGAGAGCAGCCCCAGGGTCGCCCCAAAAGCCATGAGCCTCACTCAATTGGGGGGGGGGGGATATCAATGGAGACCAGACAGCTCTTGGGCGGGAGTTTCAATCTGGATCCCTGCTGGGGTGTGTGTGCACTGGGAGCCCACAGCTGCCAGAGACCCTCCTTAAGATACTCAGACTTTGGGAGATTTCCCCTGCGGGGGGGCTGTTTGGGAACCTAAATGGATAGCGTCATTTTGAGAGTAGGAGTTGAAACAGTTTATGTCCAAGATGTGAGGGGCCTGTAAATATTTTCACAGCCCTCTTTTTGACTCGTGCAGGATACAGGTCCTCAATGGAAAGCAGGTTGGTAGCAATTGTTTTTTCTGCAGTCCTAATTATCCTCTGAAGTCTGTGCCTGTCCTGTTGGGTTGCAGAGCAAAATCAGGCAGTTGTAGAGGTGCAGATGACACTCAATATTTAAAATATGCACAACCTGCGGGGGGGGGGGGGTTGCAGCTAAAGGGGGGGGTCCCTTCCCATTCCCAGCGAAGACCCTTCCTGCCTTTGCTCTCTTCCCAGTTTTCAGCCGATTCTCACCCTGCCTTTCTCTGAGTGCCTGGAGGAGTTGACTAGATGCCCTTTTAAACTCTCTAAAGCCCCCCCCCAGGGGGAGTCCAGGTGAGGCTTCCGAGACTCTGGTCCTTCCGTGGAAAAGACCAAGCCCAACCAAACTCTCTCCAGCTCAGTGGGAGGAAGCTCTCCCACAAAGGGACAAGGTCGGGGTGGGGTGGGGGGAGATTATGCATGTACATTTAAATTTTCCAATTTTACTTCTCGGGTATCTTACTTAATTTGCTTTGTTTTTCTCTCTCCTGGATCCCAGTCAGCTCTTAAGGCCAGTTCTATTGCTTGTGTTTGCATTAAATGAAATTCCACTACAGATAACAGATAATCAGAGTTGGAAGGGACCTTGTAGGTCATCTAGTGCAACCCCCCGCCCAAGCGGGAGACCCTACACCATTTCTGACAAATGGCAGTCCAATCTCTTCTTGAAAGTCTCAGGTGATGGCGCTCCCACAACTTCCGAGGGCAACTTCTGTTCCATGGGTTGATTGTTCTCACTGTCAGAAAGTTTCTCCTTATTTCCAGGTTGAATCTCTCCTTGTTCAGTTTTCATCCATTATTCCTTGTCTGGCCTTCGGGTGCTTTAGAAA
Organism: Notechis scutatus; assembly: GCF_049901735.1. Classification (NCBI taxonomy): domain Eukaryota; kingdom Metazoa; phylum Chordata; class Lepidosauria; order Squamata; family Elapidae; genus Notechis; species Notechis scutatus. The sequence continues at coordinate 14,031,120 of NC_142010.1, read as the reverse complement.
ATAGCTTGACCCCTTTCTCTCTTTGGCAGCTCCTCAAATATTGGAAGATGCTATCATGTCTCCTCCGGTCCTTCTCTTCACTAGTCTAGCCATGCCCAGCTAATTAATTGGAAGCAGCCTTTTATCTGTGAAGAAACAGGATTCGTAAGTGAAACAGTAAAAGGTTGTGCTGGTACCTTTGTCTTGTGTTTACTCTCTTGGAACCAGGTTTGGGTCAAACACCTGCTACAAAAGGTCAGTCATTCGTTCCTCCTGCAATACAGTGTCCCTCTTCTCATGGTCTTGGGTGACATAGTCACTGGATGGTACAGATCAAGGTTTCCTCCTGATTTTAGAGCCGGGACAGACCAGCCACCCCTGAAATCTGAGCAAGACTATTGAAGTTTAATAGTCTTTCTGGTTCCTCATCCTTTTTGCCAGTTCTCATTAACCCATCATAGGCTTCATCCACAGCACCCCAATGTAACTCCTCCCAACGTTCGTTTACTTTTCATTTACTTCATTTATAAGAAAAAAAAATATAATGTATGTCTTGCGCAATTATTCCTGCCCTATTAAAGTAACACCGGGAAATTGAAAGGCTACAAAATATTTATGCCGGGCACAGAGAAAAGAAGGTGAACTCAAACTACAAATACATGAAGGTAAATATGATATAGTTGGAATAACAGAAATTTGATGGGATGAAACCCATGACTGGAACATACTGGTAGAAGGATACAAACTATTAAAAAAAACAAAAAACCAGACCCCATAAAAGAGGAGGTGGAGTTGCACTGTATGTAAAGGACCACTATATTGCTACAGAAATGCATGAAACCAAAGATGAAAACCTCCTAGAATGCATATGGGTCAATATAAAAGAAAAAAAGAATGACATGGCCATAGGTGCATGTTATAGGCCACCCAATCAAGCAGAAAAAAATAGATGTCCTTTTTGCCAGTCAACTAACAAACATATGCAGGAAACACACAACAATGGGAGACTTCAATTATCCTGATATCAATTGGAAAACTAATTCTGTACCAAGTGAGAAATCAAATAAGTTCCTAACCAACCTAGCTGACAACTTTGTTGTCCAAAAGGTAGAGGGTGAAACTAGAGGGACAGCCATACTGGACTTAATTCTTACAAACAGAAGAAGTGATAGAGGGAGTTGAAACTGCAGGAACCTTGGGTGAGAGTGATCATGTCATACTAGAATTCAATGTAACACAAACACAAGCAACAGAACAAATGACACCAGAGTCTTGGATTTTAAAAGAGCTGATTTCAACAAACTCGGAGAGAACTTGGGAAAGATTCCATGGATGAAAATCCTAAATGGGAAAACAACTCAAGAATCTTGGGGAACTCTAAAAAGTATGATCATAGAAGCCCAGACCAGCACAATACCACTGAGAAAGAAAAACAAGAAATCCAAGAAGAAACCAGCATGGCTGCACAAAGATCTCTCTGGCAAATTGAAAGAAAAAAAAGGACAAGTACAAAAAATGGAAAGAAGGACATACAACTAAGGCAGAATATCAGCAGATAGCCAGAATCTGCAAAGACGAAGTCAGGATAGCAAAGGCTCAGAACGAACAAAGACTTGCAACAAAAGTCAAAGAAAATAAAAAAGGTTTCTTCCAATATATAAATAACAAGAAAAAAAATCAAGGAAACAGTCGGTCCACTAAAGAGAGAAGATTTCAAGGAAGTAACAGGCAACAGAGAGAAAGCAGAACTGCTTAACTCATTCTTTGCATCAGTCTTCACACAAAAAGAAACTATAGCTCAACCCACCAAAAACATAACTGTAAAAGACAGACCAGAAATAAAAGTTAAAACAAGCAAAAAAATAATAAGATAACACCTGTCTGATCTTGATGAAAACAAATTACCGGGGCCTGATGGATTACATCCCAAAGTTTTAAAGGAGCTGGCAGAGGTCATCTCAGAACCACTGCACCATATCTTTCAAAAATCCTGGAGCACCAGGGAACTACCAGAGGACTGGAAAAGAGCTGATGTGGTTCCCATTTTCAAAAAAGGAAAAAAAACAGACCCAGGAAACTATAGACCAATCAGCCTAACATCAATACCCAGGAAGATACTGGAAAAGATAATAAAAAAACAGACCTGCCAACATCTAGAATAGAATAGAATAGAACAGAACAGAATAGAATACTTTATTGGCCAAGTGTGATTGGACACACAAGGAATTTGTCTTGGTGTAAATACTCTCAGTATACATATAGAAAAGGTACATTCGTTAAGAATCAAGAATCATAATGTACAACACTTAATGATACTAAGAAACAGTCAATATAAATCGTAAGGATACAAGCAACAAAGTTTCAGTCCTACAATCACAAATGGGAGGGGATGGGTGATAAGGAGTGATGAGAAGATTAACAGTAAAAGTAGTGTACACTTTGTAAATAGTTGAACAGTGTTGAGGGAATTATTTGTTTAGCAGAGTGATGGCTTTCGGGAAAAAACTGTTCTTGTGTCTAGTTGTTCTGGAAACAACTTGTTCTAGAAACAAGTAAAGTAATAACTAGCAGTCAGCATGGGTTTGTTAAAAACAGATCATGCCAAACCAATCTCATTTCATTCTTCAACACAGTGACTAAATTAGTAGACCAGCAAAATACTGTGGACATAATATACTGTATTTAGATTTCAGCAAGGCATTCGACAAAGTAGACCACAACCTACTTCTTAGTAAGCTAGAAAAAAGTGGAAGATAGCACCACCACTAGATGGACTCACAACTGGCTGGCAAACCATACTCAACGAGTAGTCCTTAATGGGTCTAAGTCTACATGGAGGGAAGGAAGCAGTGGGATGCCACAAGGTTCCTTCTTAGGCCCAGGACTCTTCAATATCTTCATTAACGACTTAGATGAGGGAATAGAAGGGGAACTTACCAAATTTGCAGATGATACTAAGCTGGCAGGAATAGCTAACACCCAAGAAGATAGGCTCAAGATCCAGATGGATCTTGACAGACTAGAACACTGAGCCATATCTAACAAATGAAATTCAATGTAGAGAAAAGTAAAGTCCTACACTTAGGCAAGAAAAACCAGAAGTACACATATAGACTGGGTGATACCAGGCTCAATAGCAGTAACTGTGACAGGGATCTTGGAGTCTTAGTGGACAACCAGCTAAATATGAGCCAGCAGTGTGCAGCAGCAGCCAAAAAAGCTAATGCAATTCTAAGTTGTATTAACAGAGAGATACAATCAAGATGAAGGGAAGTACTAATACCAATATAAAGCCTTAGTAAGACCACACCTAGAGTACTGCATCCAGTTTTGTTCACATTATAAAAAAGATGTTGAGACTCTAGAAAGAGTACAGAGAAGAGCAACCAGGATTAGGGGACTGGAGGCTAAAACATACAACGAATGGTTGCAGGAACTGGGCTTGGCTAGTCTAGTAAAGAGAAGGACCAGGGGAGACATGATAGCAGTCTTCCAATATTTGAGGGGCTGCCACAGGGAGGAAGAGGTCAAGCTATTTTCTGAAGCACCCAAAGGCCAGACAAGGAATAATGGATGGAAACTGAACAAGGAGAGATTTAACCTGGAAATAAGGAGAAACTTGCTGACAGTGAGAACAGTCAACCAATGGAACAGAAGTTGCCCTCGGAAATTGTAGGAGCACCATCACTTGAGACTTTCAAGAAGAGATTGGACTGCCATTTGTCAGAAATGGTGTAGGGTCTCCCGCTTTGGCGGGGGGTTGGACTAGGTGACCTACAAGGTCCCTTCCAACTCTGATTATCTGTTATCTGTTAAGGTTCACTGAAAGATACTGAAAGGCAGGATCCACTGTGGGAGAGAAGACAAGGTGCAGGTAGCAATACATTCTTTTCTTTCTGTTAGTGGGCTTTCGGCATCTTCCATTCATTGAAACTCTAGGCTGCTTTCGGGAAACCCTTGGGCTCCGATTGGTCTCAGGCCTCATCAGGACTGTATCTCTAAGCATTCAGAGCCTCACTTGTTACCCAATGGTAATATCTGGCAAGATTTCTGCTACTCTTTTTCCAATATGTTCTGGCTTACTCTTCCTCCCTCCTCTATAATGAGGTTTTGGGGACAGGCAGAGAAAGTTGAAAAAGAACAAACAATAGCTTTGCCCAGCAGAGCAAATAAATTCTTTTCAGGCAGAAAACTAGGCCCGTTTAGTCACTTCCAGTATTTCCGGAAAAACAGGAAGTGATGAAATGGGCCTAGTTTTCGTCCTGAAAAGCCTGCAGAAGCCTTCCTCAAACCTCTGGGAGTCCGAAAAAGGCCTTAAACTGGCCAAAAATCAGATGTGATGAATGCGCATGTGCAGTGAGGTAAGTTTGCCAGCAGCTTGCGTGCTGGCATAAATGGCTCTGCGTGTCACCTGTGGCACGCGTGCCATAGGTTCGCCATCACGGAGCTAGACTATACTGGGGTCATCAGTTCGCCAGCTTCCAACAAGCACAGTCAATGGGGGAAGCCGGATTCACTTAAAAACCACATTTCACTCAGTAACTGCAGTGACTTGCTTAACAACCGTGGCAAAAAAAATGTAAAATTGGGCACATTTAAAAACTGCCTTGCTTAGCAATGGTGTCAAAACATCTGAGACTGTGAACATCATAAACACAAAGCATAAACTAAACCACTGTATTTTTTTGGAGGGGTGTGCAACAGTGTGTTGACACATTAACATGGCAAAATCCCATTGAAAACCATTTAATCTAATATAACCTGCCTACCCCTATTGTTAGAAATCTTCCCCCAGCAAATTCATTCTCTCTTGTGGGTGTAGGTTTCAGGTTTTGGCAAAAATCAGGCTTAAGGCAGCCAGGATTCATGACTCAGATATTTTTTTTAGTTCACACCAAGAAGACAAGGTATGCATAAAAAGAACCAGATACGTCTAGTCTAGGGAGTCCCACCAGAGTGGATATTTGCATGGGAAGTAAGCTGCCTGCTTCACTGAAATTCTCCCTGAAGTCCACACATTTATAAGGGTTTTTCTCCTGTCTGAATATTTTATGTGAAGCAAGGGTGCTGCTCTTGCCAGACGTCCATTCATTCATATGGCTGCTTCCCCCATGTGGATCCTTTTATGGGAAGTGAGTTCATTGCTCCTCTTGAAGGTATTCCCACATTCCGTGCATTGGTAGGGTTTCTCTCCTGTATGGATGGTTTTATGGGAAATGAGGTGGCTGCTTTGACGGAAGCTTTTCCCGCACTCTGCACACTTAAATGGCTTTTCCCCTGTGTGGATTCTCTTATGGCAGGTAAGCTGGCTGTTCCTTCTGAAGCTCTTTCCACATTTCATACATTTATACAGTCTCTCGCCCAAGTGGATTGTTTTATGGGAAGTAAGTTCACTACTTTCCCCGAAACTTTCCCCACACTCTACACATTGATATGGATTCTCACCGGAGTGAATCCTTTTGTGGGAAATAAGCTGAGAACTCCAAGAGAAGCTTTTTCCGCACTCCGTACATATGTATGGTCTCTCCCTCGGGTGGATTTTCCTATGGGATGTGAGTTCAGTGCTGCTCCTGAAGGCCTTTCCACATTCCAAGCATTTGTGTAATTCTTCTAATGCATGGATCCTTTTATGGGAAGAAAGCTCACGGCTACCTCTGAAGCTCTTCCCACACTCTATGCATTTGTATGGCTTCTCTCCCGTGTGGATAGTTTTATGGGAAGCAAGCTGATAGCTCCAGAAGAAGTTCTTCCCACACTCCATACACTTGTACAGTTTCTCTCCCGAGTGGAGTCTTTTATGGTAAGCAAGCTGGCTGTTTCTCCTGAAGGTCCTCCCACATTCTATGCATTTATAAGGTTTTTCTCCTGTGTGGACCCTGCTGTGGGAGGTCAGCTCACTGCTTCCTCTGAAACCTCTCCCACACTCCACGCATTTATAAGGCCTCTCCCCGGTGTGGATCCTTCTGTGTGAAGTCAGTTCGCTGCTCCTCCTGAAGCTCTTCCCACACTCCGAGCATTTATAGGGTTTCTCTCCTGTGTGGATCATTTTGTGGGAAGTAAGCTGATAGCTCCACAGAAAGTTCTTTCCACACTCCATGCATTTGTACGGTTTTTCTCCCGCATGGAGTCTTTTATGGTAAGAAAGCTGACTGTTCCTCCTAAAGCTCCTCCCACACTCGGAACACTTATAAAGTTTTTCCACTGTGTGGATCTTTTTATGGCAAGTCAGGTCATTGCTCCAGCTGAAACTCTTCCCACACTCCAGGCACTTATAGGGCTTCTCCCCTGTATGGATCCTCCTGTGGGAAGTAACCTGGCTGCTGCTCCTGAAGTTCTTCCCGCACTCTCTGCATTTGTAGGGTTTCTCTCCCATGTTGATTCTATCACGCAATGAAAGAACGAAGGTCCAGCTGTAACTTTTTTCATCTTCCCTGTTCTGATCCTCTTCTTCTTTAGTGTGGGTTCGATCATGTTCATTTAAATCTGATTTTTCTCTGAATGTTTTCACACTTTTCCCAAAACACTTTGTCCTTTTTCCTTTGGAAAGGTGCAGGGCTGCTCTGTGTTGAATTTCATCGCACTGAAGAGCAGAAAACTTTCTGCTTCCATCCTTTGATTGGTTTCTCTCGTAACTTTTTAGTTCCGTTTGGTCTCTTCCTTCTTTGCGTCTGAGAGCTTCTAGTATTTGCCTACAGCACATGTTCTCTTGCCCAACAGTATCTTCAGAGAGAAAGAAAAAAGTATGTGTTTAAAACTCACAGAATGGGAAAAAAATCACCCAAAACATGTGACAAGATTGAGAATCCCAATCCTGCAAATCCCAAAAACTTCAGTAATATTTTTATAGGCTATTCTGACCTAAGTAAAACAATCTGACTTAAAGCTTATCAAATTTAGAGACCTGATGCAGGTTGCTATCAATTTTATTGGTATAAATTTGCATGGGATGGAAATATATATTTCATGGGTGGTAGAAACAATTTTAAAAGCCATTTATCTAAAGCAATACTGCACGTTGGGTTAGTATATTTGTCTCTTGCTATCGATGATTTTCTCTTTATTCTGCATTAGATATTTTTTCCCACACATTCTCTTCTTACCACCAAGTTCTTGTTTCAGATGGAAAGAAAAATTGAAGTCCTCACTCAATATATGTTTCCAGGGCAAACAAAGCGCTACTCACTATGTGGTGTCAAACTGGGTTTTACTTTCATTACAAAAAACACTTTCCCAGGAAAACTAAAACTCTCAACTCAGCCATAAAACACCAAGAAGGCCAAGGAAAGTTTTTATCAGTCAAGAAAAGATCCTGAGAAGCAAGTAGAGCTGTCATGCCCCTGGTGGAGACTGACTCTGAGGGAGAGGAGGAACAGCTGACAGGGAGTGGAAGTGGTTGTAGAGGAGGCTGGGGAAGGGCAGAGGCCGGCTGAGCAGTCAGAGGAGGACCCAGCCCCAGCCCCTATCCATGCTAGGGCACGCAGGGAGGAGAGGATGAGGGAGAGACGTGGTCTACTCAGGAGGATTGGGCCTTGATCCTCTTCATGGGCTGCAGCTGTGACAACTGCATAAGAGTTTGGACCTGCGTACTGGTGAACGCTGCAAACGAAGCATGTAAATATTCCTAGTTTAGTTTCTCTCCGAGTTTGGCATCTTTCCCAGTGCGTGTTATCTGTGGACATCCTCCAGCTCTTATCTTGCCTGGTTTGTGTTGCTTTTTTCCTTCTTTGTGTAACTGTTTGTGTGGGAGTGTTTTTGCCTTCCATCCAAGATATTCGGAAGCAAACTGAAGGAATAAAAGGGGCTTCACCGGTTTTCTGTGACTGTGTTTGTTTTGTGTACCACCCTGGGTCATCACAAGAGCTCTGCACAGCAGATGATAGTAACTCCCTAGGGAAAAAGTATCTCTTTAATCTATTAAAAAACTATGTCCAGCCCCATAACCACATAGTTACACCTGACTTCACTAGGCATATAATTTGCTGTGTCCAGTTTGCTCTGTCCAATCACAAGGATCAGTTTTAATTAGTCAATAAAGGGAGGCTGTAGCCCCTCCCCTTTACAGGCCCATCTCTGCCTCCAGCACTGTCTGTGCTTCAGTGAAAGGTGCCTTGGAACCGGCAGAGGAGAATTTTTGTAGAATGGGTCTTCTCCTTCTCCCAGATATAAGGTGTGGTTGGCTTTAGGCCAGAGAGCTGGTTCCACAAAATGCCTTTTGTACCTGCCTGTGCCCTTACCTAGGGAGGCCACATTCCTCAGGTTCTCCCTCATGACTTCCCCATGGAGGGCTTTTTGGTGGGGATTCAGCTGAGTCCACTCTTCCTTGGAGAAACACACAGCCACCTCCTCAAAAGATACAAGACCCTGGAATATGAAGGGGGGAAAAAACTTTTCTCCATTAGTCGTCCAGCAAGGCTTTGCATCTCATACCCTTTGTTCAACAAATTCCCCAAGCAAAGATTGGGTATGGATTATTGTCTAAGAGAAAAGAATATATGTAGCTCAGTGCTGAGCCGAGCCGTTTGCTAGCAGTCATTTCATTACTTGACTAGACAACATCATCAACACAAGTGAGTGAGGTTTTCTCTCTGTTTTTATACAGTAGCTTGCCCGGCCAGTGTTGGATGGTGGAGGGGGATGGTTTCCTCTTGACGGCTCCTGGATAGTTTTCTGATTGTTTGTCTGGTATGATTTATTAATCCAAATTATAAATATTTACTATTAAAGTGACTCTGGACAGCTTACAGATAAGAAACTATGCAATCCATACAAAAAAGACAAGATCAAAGAGTTAAAAAGAGGGAGGGAACATCCTTCAGCCACCAACCACCCCCAGGGTTGGATACCACTCTTGGGTCCCTGTGCCAGTTGATAAGAGCAAGCATGACTTGAAAGGGATCTCCTAATTAGTTCTGCCACATTCCATTTCAGGCTGCTTAAAGAGCAGTAATGCTGTTGAGTCCCAGGGGGAAAGGGGACCCCAAGTGATCCCCTAAATGTTTCTCTCCTACCTGAACTGGAGGTTCAGCCATTCTTTCAGTTCCACCAGGAAAAGGTGACGATCCTAGAAACAGCAAAGGCATAATTTGATTTCCTGCATGGGACTTTCATTGAGCTAAAGCAGAATTTCAAATATTACGTGAAGAACTCAAGACTATATCAGAGCATTGAGACATTTCTTGAGAATGTCAGGTTCCTTTGAAAGTCTCCCTTTACCTCCTGAGGTGTTCCAACCTGGATCTTCTTGGGGGATCCCCCTGAAAGGCAGCTCTTGAGAGGCATCTGACAGATCCTTGCTCCCTTTAGGATGCCTCAGGATGGCTTCCAGAAAGGGCTGCTGCATCTGACGTACCTGGAGATGGAAAAGAGAAATGAAGGTTTAGATAAAACCTCTCAAATTTGCTGATGCAGATGGAACAATGGAGCAAGTGCCCCAAATACGTATTCTGGTGGGAAAATGGAGAAAATGCTCAATTCAAAGATATTCTCGATTAATGCAGAGCTTCAGAGAGGGTGTTCTCTCACCTTCAGCTCTTCCAGCTGCTGCTTCTCTGCCTGGCTCAACAGGAAGCCTTCGGCCAAGGCCACCGCCTGGGCGCTGGTCTCCGCTCCACACTCTCGCACCCAGCTGGCCATCTCTGCAGGAAGCACAGCCAGCAGCTGCTCCAGGATCACCAGGTCCAGCATCTGTGCCTTGGTCTTCTTCTCTGGCTGCAGCCAATCCTGGCAGAGCTGATAGAGGCGGCTGCACATCTCCCGTGGGCTCTTGCCCCAAATATCCAAGGGCAAGAGGCCAACCTTCTCCCTGGTGGTTTCCCGCAAGGCGTCCCGCAGCTCCTCCACCTTCTCCCAGAGGGCTTCCTTCAGGGAGGAGTTCTGCAGGGCGCTCCTCAGGGAGTCCACCTGGGCCAGCAGCTCCTCCGCCTGCGTCAGTGTGTCTGACCAGAAGGCCAGCGCCTGCGTCTCCAGGGCCGCCGCTTTCTCCCACAGGACATGCGCCTCCTTCACAGGCGCCTCCTGGGCAGCTCTTTGCAGGGCCGCCTCCCCCTGCCCCAGGGGCACCTGCCTGAGGGTCCGGCGAAAGGCTTCAGCTTCTCTCTGGGCCGTCTCAGCCTCCTCCAGAGGGCCTGCCCACAAGCCCTTCTCCAGGCAGGCCACCTCCCAGCAGTCCGTCTTCCGCAGCAGTGCCTCGGCCTTTTCCAGCATCGGCTGCAGCGCTTCCAGCGACGCCTCCCGCAGGCCGGTGTGCAGGCCCTCCAGCTCCCTCCGCAGCGCTTCGGCGCTCTCGGCCCAGCCTTCTTCCTCCAGCGCCTCCCGCAGGGCCAGCAGCTGCCGAGCCCGGGCGCGCCCTTCCTTCCGCACAGCCCGGCCCAACTCCCGCAGGCTCTCCCAGAGCTGGTCGTCCAGGAACGCCGCCAGGGCCACTTCCAGCTTCCGCGCGGCGCGCACCGGCCGTCCCCGGCCCTCGGCCGCCTCCAGCTCCGCCACCACGCCCAGGAGCGCCTCCCGCAGAGCCGCCACCTTCTCCACTGAAGTGGTGGGTGCGGCTGCTGGCTCGGCCGGCACCGGCGACTCTTTGTCCTCGCTCGGCGCCTCCTCCTCCTCCTTGGCCAGGGCCGGCGGCGCCGCAGATCCCCGCCGCCCGCGGCAGGCGCGGCCACTCCACCCGTAACGCCGCCGGGCTTTTCCGCCGGGCCCGCCGGGCCGCCTCGCGCTCGCCGCGCGCCTGGAACCAGCGGAGCAGCGCCATCTCCAGCCTCAGGAAACCCTGGAGCCGCTGCTGCTCCGCCTCCGAGAGCGCCGCGTCCCGGGCCAGCAGGGCGTCCCTGCCTCGGCGGGCCTCGCTCAGCTGCGCCCGGAACCGATGCAGGTTCGGCTGGCCCAGGTTGACCTCCCAGCGCCAACGCGCCCGCACCGGCTCCGACACCCGCTCCGCCAGCAGAGCCTCCACCTCGGCCAGCCGCTCCGGGAAAACCTCCGCCGGAGCCGCCATCGCCGCTGCTGCGCGCGCCCCCAAAACCGCTCCTGCCGCGGGAGCGCGCACGGCGACCCTACTTAGCGATGGGGCGGGGCGGAACAACCCTGAGCCCCCCGCCCCTCCGCCAATCCCGCGCGCTGCCTTTTGGCTTCCGCCCCGCCTCCCCAACAGCAGCTTTCTGAGACTTCCCCCGTCAGCCTCCCGAGGGCCTCTCGCTCCGCCTCCCGAGTCTTCTGAGAGCGCCGACACGCGAATAAAAGCCTCCTGCGGTGCTGCTTCCCGGCGCCGCCCTTCCCGTAATGAAGGCGACGCAGGGACCTTCTACACCTCTCGGCGGTCGAAATAGCGACCCAAACGGCCTGCTTTCATCTGCCCAGCCCGAGAAACCGATTAAAATCTAAAATAAAAGGCCTTCCTCCCACCCCCCGTGGTTTGTCCCTCATCCCGACTCGGTTCGGGCGATTCTCCTCACGGGGAGTCCGATCCCTTCCCGCCTGTTTCTTCTTCCGCACTTCTGGGCGCCTAGGTCAATTTTCTGGCCAATTTTACCTTAGGAAAGAATTTAGTATTATCCTGCCTCCCCTTCTCAAATCACCGCCTGAGGTAATCTCTCATTCTATTCTATGCTGAGGTAACCTGAGGTTAAAAACAAAAAGCAGGTAACCTTATAGACTAGAGGTCAGATATGGCATTATAGTACATCTTCACCCGAATCTTCAATAGATCGCTAGAGATGTGCTATGTTCCTTCCTGCTTCAAATGTTCTACCATCATCCCAGTGCCAAAGAAGCCCTCCATCAAGGAACTGAATGACTACAGACCAGTTGCTCTAACATCTGTAGTTATGAAAATCTTTGAAAGGCTTGTGCTGTCCCACCTGAAAACCATCATGGATCCGCTGTTAAATCCCAGCAAATAGATCGACAGATGATGCTGTTAACTTGGCTCTGCATTACATCCTACAACACCTTGAATCTCCAATACCTACGCAAGGATCCTCTTCAGTTCAGCATTCAATACCATCATTCCAGACACTCTTCTAAGTAAATTAAACCAACTAGCGGTACCTGAACACACTTGTAAGTGGATCATAAGCTTCCTAACAGACAGGAGGCAGCAGGTGAAGCTAGGCAGAATCACATCTGATACCTGTACAATCAGCACAGGCCCCCCCCCAAGGCTGTGTGCTATCTCCATTTCTCTTCTCCCTATATACCAATGACTGCATCTCAAACGATCCATCTGTTAAAATACTGAAGTTTGCTGATGACACAACAGTGATTGGTCTCATTCGAGACAACGATGAATCTGCATACAGACAAGAGGTTATATAACTTGCCTCGTGGTGTAACCGGAACAATCTGGAACTGAACACACACAAAACCGTAGAAATGGTGGTAGACTTTAGAAGAAACCCTCCCATACTACCACCTCTTACAATACTAGACAACACATTATCAACAGTAGAGACCTTCAAATTTCTAGATTCTACTATATCACATGACCTAAAATGGACACCTAACATCAAAAACATCATCAAAAAAGCACAACAAAGAATGTTCTTTCTGCGCCAACTCAGAAAGCTCAAACTGCCCAAGGAGCTGCTGATACAATTCTACAGAGGAATTATTGAGTCTTATCATCTGCACCTCTATAACTGTCTGGTTTGGTTCTGCAACCCAACAGGACAGACACAGACTTCAGAGGATAATTAGGACTGCAGAAAAAACAATTACTACCCACCTGCCTTCAATTGAGGACCTGTATACTACAAGGGTCAAAAAGAAAATATTTACAGACCCCTCACATCTTGGACATAAACTGTTTCAACTCCTTCCCTCAAAACCACGCTATAGAGCACTGCACACCAGAACAACTAGACGCAAGAACAGATTTTCCCCCAAAAGCCATCACTCTGCTAAACAAATAATTCCCTCAACACTGTTCAACTATTTACAAAGTGTACACTACTGTTACTTTTAATCTTCTCATCACTCCTTATCACCCATCCCCTCCCACTTGTGATTGTAGGACTGTAACTTTGTTGCTTGTATCCGTACAATTTATATTGACTGTTTCCTAGTATGATTTGATTGTTGATTGTACCCTATGACTATCATTAAGTGTTGTACGTTATGATTCTTGATTCTTATCGAATGTACCTTTTCTTTATGTATACTGAGAATACCAAGACAAATTCTTTGTGTGTCCAATCACACTTGGCCAATAAAGCTATTCTATTCTATTCTATTCTATTCTATTCTATTCTATTCTATTCTATTCTATTCTATTCAATATGCGGTAACTTTAAAGTTGCTAAAATGAGGTATAATTATCAGCTTGAAGCAGGCCAAAGAGGTAGAAGGTGGGGAATAGCCAAGTTACGCTCCGAGCCAGGCATCAAATTAGCCTTTATCTTGTTATTTGACAAGGATGCCCTCTACTAAGAATAATAATCCTTATCCGTTAATTCCTACCCCTTCACCCCACCCAACCTTCCTGCCTCGCCACCCCACACCCTCTAACTGTAGCTACGCCTGGCACCGGTATATCTATGTGGAAGGCAGGGCCTCGTCGCGCTATGCTGATTGGCAGTTCCCCGACCCAATCACTACCTGAGGATGGCAGCATCTGTCAAACTCAATTTCTGTGATTGACCTGGGAGAGAGGAAGACCAGGAGGGCATGGCTGACTGACTGGCTGGGTGTGGCCAGCTTGACCCCATCTCCAAACTGCTGGCCTGTTTCCTTGGGGTGACTCTGGGTTTGGCACCTAGTCTCCCAAGATGAGAAGCTCGACAGAATGCCAACCCTTGCATGGAGACCACCTTGTCAGGATCCATGTAGTGTGCTGTCTCAAGGAATATCTGCATAGGTCACATTGCAGGAGAGACACTGGTCTGTTTTGCTCACAAATGGAAAATGGCTCTGGGGAAGCAAAATATTTTCTCTGCATTTGCATTTCCCTGGGGAGTTCATGTGAGCCCTGCAGAATGAGATGGTTATCGGGAAGGTTTCAACCTCCCAGCTTTGCAGTTTCCTTTCCCTTCAATTGGAGGCTTCATTGATCTACTTAGCAACGGAAATTCTGGACCCAATCATGGCCGTTAAGTCGAGGTCCACCTGTACTGTGCTAATGGAGGTCACATCTCTGTGCAGGACAGTAGCACAGTACAGGTGAACCTCAACTTACGGCCATGATTGGGTGAAGAATTTCCATTGCTAAGCAAGACAGTCATTAAGTGAGTTGTGCCTAATTGCATAACCTCTTGTCAACATGCCTTTCAGAAGATTTTGTGTCTTCCTTAGGCTGTTTCACAATTTTAAAAAAAGTCTGCATTTTTCACCTTTCTAGCATTTATAATTGCATTGATACCAATTGTAAGTGTTGTACACCACCCTGAGAGATACAGATATGGAGTGTGAAATAATTTAAGCATAGGAAAGTTCTTGATCTCTGCATCATGAATCTTCTTACGTCTCCATCTGGGCTGCCAGCAGAACCATGCTCAGCACTGCTGTCAGCTAAATGTGCCAGGACCGTAAACACAGAATTAAGGCACAAACTGATCAATCAATCAATCAGAATTATTCTGCCTGTCCTGTACAAATACTGTACAAATACTGTACAAAGGCAGATAGATAAACTCCACAAAGCATCCATACAAAGTCTTTTTTTATTGGTCCATCTGGCATCCTGTCAACTCACATTTATGATGAGGTTCTTCTTAATGTCCAATTCTTTGCATATCTGAATTGTGGTGTAGGAAGATAATAAGGTCTCAACCCCATGATGATTGAAGCAGCAGCATGGTAATGGCTTCTGGCAAGAGTGAGGGAGATCTCCCCCGACCCACCAAGGGTCAATTTAGTGACCAATCTGGATTACAGATGTGACCACATGACATGGACTACATTTCCCAGGATACCTTAACTACATTTACCATGATGCATTCCCATAAGGGGACAGCTTACAATTCCTAACTATCCCAAATCCCATTAACTCTAAACTGTCTGGACACCACAAGAATAGAGCTGGAAGGGACATAGGAAGTCTTCTTGCCCAACCCCTGCTCAATCTGGCAAGATATTTTAAAAAAGAAGTAGTAGCAAAGACTAATGGAACAATAATATCTGGTTACTCGATCTGAGAAATTATGACGGACTGATCTGCATGTGGGAATTCTTGGCAGGGAAGCAGGACTGGGACTCCGTTGGATGCAACCTCAACACTCCAGGACATGAAGGGTCCTCGTTCCTCCCCGTGAGCGGCCAGATGCCTCTTAGGCTGCTGCTCATTATGGAACCTATTTGTCCACTGCAAGGATTGAGGTGATATTGGTCCTCCATGGAGCTTTTGGTGTCTCACCAGGTTCCTCTTCTGGCTGAAGGTCTTGCCACACTTGGTGCAAGAGAAGGGCTTCTCTTTCGTATGCCTCCTCTGGTGCCACAGGAGTGGCAGCAGAAGGGCCTTTCGCCCATGTGGATTCCCTCGTGGGTGGTCAGCTGCGAGCATCGGATGAAAGTCTTGCCACAGGTTGGGCACTTGTGGGGCTTGTCCTTGGAGTGGATGAACTGGTGGAGGTTCAAGCCCGACTTGTCGCAGAAGCTCTTACTGCAGACAGGGCACCGGAAGGGCTTCTCACCTGTGTGGCAGGTGCAACAGAAGAGATTTAATGTGGGGGAATTGCGCAGCTGCTGCCCAAAGGAAGTGGGAGACAAGGACACAAACTTGTACTTTTATATCAATATAAATGTATTTAACAGCCACAGCAGAGAAGACAGTAACATCCTGAGGTAAATCTCAAACAGCCCAGAGAAGAAAAAGGCGGGGGGGGGGGAGAGGGAAACATCCTCTTTCCACTCACAACAACCAATCAGAGCACAGATCCCCTCAGGCGGGAGCCCGCCCTCACTCAGCCACAACTGGGTGTTTGGGACCTTTTGTGCACTTTCCTTCTCCAGCCATTAAATGGGATATTTTCACATTTAAAGTGTTCAAAAGAAAAAGACCCAAAATGACTTTGCTTTTTTCCGTCAGATTGAATTGTCAGGCTAGAATGTTTTTTTTTTAATCTTGCACTGGGCTAAAAAGAAGAAAACATCTGTTTTTTTCTCCTTTTTTCTCTTGTTCCTCAGACTTTATTTTCCCCTCTTTCTCCTTCCCTTAATGTCCTATTTCTATTTTTCATTGTCATTCGTATAATAAACAAATAAGATCTTGAGGCAGAGAAGAGCAACAAAGATGGAGGCTAAAATATATTTAAAAAAACGGTTCCTAGAACTGGGTGTGTCTGGTCTGAGGAAAAGGATGAGGGGAGACATGGGGGCATCTTCCAATATCTCAGGGATTTCCACAAAGAAGATTTCTATCCTCTCCTCTAAATAAATACAGAAGGGACCTAATGAAAAAGGCGGAGGTGGAGTTGCACTTTATAGATAAGAAATAAGGAAACTGCTCTAGAAACGCCACAAAAGAAAGACGAAAACCTTATTTAAGGCATTTGGGTTCATATAAAAGAGGGCAAAGAAGCACAGACGCAAAAGCCTTTGTCTGACAGGGAGCCATGGAGAGGGGATTTCCCCCCTACTCCCAAGCCCATCATCTCCGCCCTCTCCCTTCCCCTTCCCATGCTCTTTCCTACCCTTTCTACCCTCCTGGCCCTTTGCCTCAAGTCCACCAGGGGGCGCGCTTCGCCAAGGGAAGGGTGCTTCCACATTGGGCCACTGGAGGGCGAACGTCACGGCTGCCTTCCCAGAGGTCGAAATGGTGAAGGAAGTGATATCACTGAGCATTGCCTCTCTAGGACGCCGCACTCGCTCTCCTCAACCCCAGGGGCTCCGTAGGAGGCGGTGAGGATGAAGGAGAGTCTGACGGGGAGACATCCAGATGTGCCCCGGCTAAGGGCCGGGAGTCTTCCCGGGTCCTATGCTCCCCAGCCGCCCTCTCCATTCGAAGTGGGGAGGGGAGGGTGGCCCTGGCGGAGACCCAGCAGGAGATGAGAGAAGTCGGGCGGGGAGGAGGCACGATTCGCATCGGGCTCCCCGAGGGCCCGATCCTGTCCCCGGAGGGGGAGAGAAGCGGGGGGGGGCTCTCCAACCACCCCCTTCCTGGCGCTGTTCGTGGGGGGGAGGGCTGGGCCCTGTGCTGGGAGGAGCCTCTTGGGGCTCCTGGCAGGTTGGAGGAAGGCGGTCTAGGGGCTGAATCCCCCTTTCTGATCCTGGGCGTTGTTTTTTCTCTCCCTCCCAGATCCGGAACCTCGGAGCCCTCGGCAGCCTTTGCAAGCCAGGATTTTCTCTGTGGGGGAAAGAAGGAAGGGAGCGGAATCACCGGCAGGGATCCGTCCTGCGGCCCCAGAAATGGTCCCGTGAAGGAAGAGTCCCCTGGAGACCCCCCAGAGTCCCTGAAGTCCTTTGGAGTTGCTCTGCCGGAGAGAGGAAGGATGGAGACACCCCCTTTGGCCAAGGAGGGGAGCGGAAAAGGCCTCATGACTCTTCAGGCTGTGAGCTGTGGGGAGAGCTGGACCAGAACCGGGCAGAAGGTCCTGCAGGAGGGAACCAGTCTCCCCTCTGAAGTTCAGCCCTGGACTTCCATCCGATACCGGGAGGCTGACGGTCCCCGAGGACTTTGCAGCCGACTCCATGATTTGTGCAGGCGATGGCTGAAACCAGGAAAGCACAGCAAAGCCCAGATGCTGGACCTGGTGGTTTTGGAGCATCTCCTGTTCCTTCTGCCCCCAGAGATAGAGGACTGGGTGCGAGAGTGTGGAGCAGAGAGCTGCTCCCAGGCGGTGGCCCTGGCGGAAGGCTTCCTCCTGAGCCAGGCAGAGGAGCAGAAGGAGCAGCTCCGGTGGCAGGTGGGAGACTTTAGGGAGCTCGGAATGGAATAAATAGAGGGAGTGTTTGAATGCTTCACCCCTCCTTCCCAAACTTCCCCCACGTTCATAATATGTGGCAATTCTCCAGTTCTTTTTGGAAAAATACTTTATTAGTTTTACCTTTAAAAGAACAACACAACTACAAATTATGTACAACAAAAAGAAAAATAGGCCTTGGCATAGACCAAGAGGTAGAGAGAGGAAAGCCTAAGAGAGGGGAAAGGGAAGAGTAAGGGAGGGGAAGGATAGAGTAGGGAAAACTGTTAAAATAAAACCATATTTTGTGACTGTCTGTAAGATCCTTTCTTCTTCAAAAGTATCATCGGCGGTGCTTTTCTTTATCTCTGCTTCGGAGGCCCTCGGCCATAATTTTCCTAGAGATGATCTATCTTTGGTTTAGCCAATTATACAAAGGATTCCAATTGTTGTAATATGATGAGGATTCTTTATTTTTAGTGCTTGGGTTAGTTTGTCCATTTCGCGCATTGTAAAATTTTCTGAATAACCATATGTTCAGAGGGAATGGAAGATAATTTCCAGCACTGGGCAAATGCCAGTCTGGCTGCGGTTAAGATATGAATTACAATATACTTTGATTTTTTGGGTATTTGTTTATCGAAAATTCCTAGAAGGAAGGACTCTGGTTTGTACTCTATTTGTTCCTTGGTTATTTCCTCTAGCCAGCGCCTAATTTTTTGCCAGTACTTCTGGGTTTCCTTGCACGACCACCACAAATGGAAGAAGGTACCTTCTATGCTTTGACATTTCCAACAATTGGGGCTCATGTTGGGGTGCATCTTCGCCAATCTCGAAGGGGGCAGGTGCCATCTATAAAACATTTTATATGTTTCTTTATAAGCTGCTGATTTCGTGATCTTAATGTTCCTGTTCCAGATCCTTTCCCATTCTGCTAGCGTAATGCTCCGTCCCACGTTTCTGCTCCACGCAATCATATTTCCTTTGACAATTTCTTGTTCTAATTCAGTTTCTAATAAATGTTTGTAAAATTTAGATATATTTTTTTTGCTCGGTCCTAATAGAATTTTGTCTAAAGTCTGTAATTTATTGTAGATTCCAAATTCCTTAATATCTTGTTTATATCTACTATGAATTTGAAGGTACACCCACTGATCAATTTTAAATCCTCGCTCTTGTAATTCTTGTCGGGTTTTCAATTTTGCTTGTGGGTCTAATAAATTTTCGTACTTAATCATTTTAGTTATATCCAAATTATTAGGGTGTACTATCGCTTCCATTGGAGATAGCCAAATCGGTATTTTTAGATAAAGTTTTTTACGTACTTTTTTCCAATTGGTTAATAGAGAGTCCCTGATAAGATGCCTATGGAAATATGATTGCCTGGGTTTCCCAGTATCCCACAGAAAGGCATGCCATCCTTTCTGCATATCGTGGCCTTCTAATATTAGTGTTCTTTTGTTAGTTAAATTCACCCATTCCTTTATCCATAGTAGGGTGGCTGCCTTGTAATATACTTCCCAGTTTGGCAGGCCTAACCCTCCTCTGCTTTTCAAATCTTGTAGGGCTTTTACATTAATCCTAGCTTTTTTCCCCTGCCAAATAAATTTCAGTGTTATCTTGTTTAATTCCATAAAAAATTTTTTATTTAATTTGATTGGAATTGTCTGGAATAGATATAGAAATTTTGGCAGAATATTAATCTTAATCAGAGCAATCCTGCCCAATAAGGAAAGTTGTAATGTACTCCAGGAATCTAAATCTTTCTTGGATTGTTGGAGAAGTTTGTCATAGTTGTTTTCTTTTAATGATTTGCTTTGTGGAGTAAGCCAAATTCCTAAGTATTTAATTTTTTTTCACCTGTATTCCCATTATTGTCTCTAGTTCTTTATTCTGGTCTCCTGTTAAATTTTTAGACATTAATTTCGTTTTACCCCTATTAATTTTAAATCCTGCGACTTCTCCAAATCGTTCTAGTTCTTCTAATAAGTTATGTCCTTTTTCTATAGGCTCCTCCAGAAAAAAACCCAAATCATCAGCGAAGGCTTGTACTTTGTACTCTTCTGATTTAATCCTCAGTCCTCTAATTCTCGAATTTTGCCTAATATACGTCAAAAGAGATTCTAGGGCGAATATGAAAAGCAGAGGAGAGAGAGGGCAACCCTGTCTAACCCCTTTTTCTATTTTTATCGGGTCAGTTTGTTCCCCATTTATTAGAATATTTGCCTGTTGAGTATGGTAAATTGTAGTGACGATGTCGAATCTAGTGCCGAGGTTCATATTGTATATTTTTTGAATTAAAAATTCCAATTTAAATTGTCGAATGCTTTTTCAGCGTCCAAAACATAAAAGCAAATTGTTTTTCCGGATGGGCTTCATAGTATTCTGAAATGTCTATCACTGTTCTTAGATTATTCTTAATTTGTCGAAATGGGAGAAATCCATTTTGATCTTCATGGATATGTGTGTTTAGAACCTGTTTTAGTCTATTAGCTATTATAGAAGAGAATAGTTTGTAATCTGCATTCAGGAGCGAGATTGGTCTATAATTATTAATAAGTCTATGGTCTAGGTCCTCCTTCGGGATCAGCGAAATTAAGGCTCCCTCCACGAGTCCGGCATCTTGGCTGCTAGGAGTACCTCATTGAATACTTCCAGCATCAGTGGTCCAATTTGTTCTATGATTGTTTTGTAAAGTTCTACAGGTATCCCGTCCGGTCCTGGCGCTTTATTGTTACTTTGCTTCTCTATTGCTGACTTCAGTTCGGACCATGTTATATTTTTGTTTAATAATTCTATCTCTTCCTCTCCAATTGCTTTTTCGTCGCTTCCTCTAGATATTTCATTATTTTGTCCTCACAAACGCCTTCCTTTTTGTATAATTTCCTGAAGTATTTAAAAGTGATCTCTTTTTTTCTTCTCTATCTCCTCTTGCAAATTGCCCCTCTCGTCCATTAATTGGTGTATCAATCTTTTTCTTTCATTTTCTTAAGTTTGTGGGCTAACCATCTCCCTGGCTTGTTTGCGTGCTCAAAATAAATTTGTTTAGTCATTTTCAGACTACTCTCCAATTTTTCTTGTTCCAATAAATTTAGATTGTGTTTAGTTGTTATTAACTGATTCTGTATTCTTTGATTTTTGGGGTTCTTTTGTAGTTGGGTTTCTAAATCCTTAATTTCTTGTTGTAAGTTACTTTGTTGGGCATACTTTCTTTTATTTCTCATAGCATTGTAAGAGATAGTTGTTCCTCTTATAAATGCCTTCATTGTGTCCCATATATTTTGTTTCGGTTAGTTCATTATTATTTTCTTTTAAGAAGAAGTTCAGTTCTTCTTTCAATTTATTAGTGTATTCTTCTTCTTTTATTAAGTGAGTGTTAAGAGTCCATCTTCTTTTGGTTTTCTTCTACCTCTCCAGGTTATTTGAATTGGGTTGTGATCAGCCCAGTCGTTTGGTAAGATTTCACTATCTTTGATTTCATTAATTAATTCACCATTTATCCAAGCCATATCTATTCTTGTCCAAATTTTGTGTGGGTTAGAGTAAAAGGTAAACTGTTCTTTTTTGGGTTTAGTTTTCTCCAAATATCTACCAGATTCAGTTCGTACATCATATCCTTACATGACTTCGAAAATTCTCTTTTTCCTTTTTTATTCTTACTCATGTTACTATGATCCTTCCGGTAGTCAGCAATAGAGTTAAAATCGCCAATCAGAAAAATATTGCCATTTCCGAAATCTATTATTTTTGGTGAAGATGTTTGAAAAATTTACCTTGATCATCATTTGGGGCATAGATTACTACCAGTAAAAATGTAATGCCATTAATCGAAGTTTGTACCACCAGGGTTCTTCCTTCTGGATCCGCCCAGATTAACTCCGCTTTAAATCATCTCTCACATATATTGCAATACCTTTCTTTTGTGCTCATCTGCTGGTGCTGTGAATAATTTTCCCAGTTTCGGACAATCTAGAAATTTCTCCTCACTTTTCCTAATGTGTGTTTCTTGTATGCAAACTATATCAACGTTTTGTTTTATTAGTTTATTTAGAATCCTCTTCCTTTTAGCTCTTGAATTTAGGCCGTTTATGTTGATGGAAAGGATTTTACTTCCTTCCTCCATTTACTTAAGTCTGCCTCGCTTTTGTCTCGTAATTATACGGCTCTCTTCTTGTAGGAGGTATGGGGATGTTTCTACTCTTTCTTGTTGTAAGTTGTCTTTTCCTTGAGTTTGGACGGGTCTTTCTTCCTTGTTCCTATGGCGGTTCCGATCTTCCTGCATGTTCCCTTGGGTTTCCTCCTTAGTGTGTTGATCCTCCGTGGTTGTTAGCTGTTCTAGAAAGTCTTGTGCTTGTTCTATTGAATCTATTTTAATTTTTCTTCCTTCCACCATATTAGCATCCCTTCTGGAATTTGCCATTTAAATGAAATTTCTTTTTATTTAAGTGGTTAGCTAAAAATTTATATTCTTGCCTTAAGGCCCTCACTTTTCTTGGAATCTGCTTGAGAACTATGATCTCTTTGCCCGTATATAATACTCTCTCATCTCTGGCCATTCTAAGTATTAGGTCTCTCACGCATCTTCTTGAAAAGCGGATATGGATCTCCTTGGGCACTTGTGACGCCTTGCGTAACTGGTATTCACCCTATAGACTTCGTCGAATTCTTTGAGTAAGTAATCTTTTTCTTTTCCAACTAGATCAGCCAACAAACCTGCCATTAATTGCGCTAGTTCTTCATTTTTGGATTCCTCCACGTTTTGGAACCTTAGGTATGCCGCTGCTCTGTCCATCTCAAGTTGGACCAAGGAATCTTCCATTTCTCTATTAACACTTTTAAAGCCTTCTTCAGTCCTTTCTAGGTTCCTCTCCGCTCGTTCTGTCCTCCTCTCTATTTCTTTTATTTTTATTTCAGTTCTTTCCATAGCCAAACTTCCCCCACGTTCATAATATGTGGCAATTCTCCAGTTCTTGTAGGACGTTGTTCCACTGTTTTCTCACTCAGCCACACGGATGGATATTGGGGGCTTTGAGGTTGTATTCCGAATAGAAGAATCTACTTTATGTCTTGTGAAGTACATTAATTCTGCTTCTTCCTTCCTTCCTCCTATTTGAAGTGCTGCACTGTGGAGATCAGAGATCCTGAGGGAAAGAAGAACCCATCAAATCCCCCTCAGGAGCTATTTTTCAGGAGGATCCCTTGGGAAGATCCAAGTCAGGACACCTCAGGAGGTAACGGAAGATCCTCCGATTCCCCATCTGTCTTCCCTTCCCTCTCTCTTCTCTCCTATAGAATACCTCCTCCTATTTTTTTAATTATGCATTTTGAAATTATGTATTCCTTACAGAGAAACAAAGAATGAAGTTTTCTGGTTTTTATGAAGGAGATCAAACAGCGGTTGAACCTCCAAATCAAGTAAGAAAGGGAAAAGAGATTAGATTTCTATTCTCCCTTCAGGAAGTGAAGCGCGTGTGTAGAGTGCTCTCTCCGTTTGTTCCCCCCACCCTTGTTTGGCCTGGATTATTTTTGTGTTCTTCCACAACATGGAGAGCAGAATAGCAAGTTAAAATTGCTGTTGGCCAGCATAGCTTCCTCTAGTTATCTTGTTCTGGTAAGTTCTCCTCCAACTTGAAGTTTAGAAGAAGCAATTTTTAAAAAGTCCTTCCAGAAATAGGAATAAATGTATCATTACAGTGGCAGGAACTGCTAGAGACCCATTTTTTGGGGTAACTCTTTGACTCAGAATTGTGCAAGGCTAATGAAAAATAAATAAATACGTTGCCACATTACCATTTTCAAAAAGCTTTATTTATAACCTGTAGTTCAAAAAATAAGCAAATCGTATTAAAAAATAAAGCAGACTATTAAAGTCCAAAGGGAGTTGCCGTGTTGAGGATGTAATCATGGTACTTTGGCTTCCAAAATAATTTCCAATCCTCTGATTTGTGCCTCGAATAGGAGATCAAACATTCCTGCTTTGCAAAGGCTGAGAAATGACTTTCCCAGGAATTTTCTCTTCTTTGTTTTCTTCTTTCAGCCAATGGCTCAGACTATTGAGTCAATCAATGATAGAGCGATAAATCATTTGATCCAGAAGTGGGATTACTTTACTGAAAGGCACTGAAGGTTTTGCAGAATCAATCAACTTGATAAAACTTCCCAAATATTTCTTCACTGAAAGCAAGTTTCAGATTTGCCCATTTTCTCACCTAAAATTAGGACTTGTGTGACCCCCAGCCATTTAACTTAGTGCATATCTCTGCTTTGGGAATTTGGGAACAATGGAACGGAATAACAGAGTTGGTAGGGATCTTGAGGTCTTCTAGTCCAACCCCTTTTCTGTATCCTATACAGAGGTGGATTTATAAACTGGACAGATGCAGAGAAATAACTCAACAAGACGTCCATAACAAAGAACATTTATTGGTTCGATCAAGTATCCTCTAAGAGAGGGGAAAGGGAAGAGTAAGTGAGGGGAAGGATAGAGTAGGGAAAACTGTTAAAATAAAACCATATTTTGTGACTGTCTGTAAGATCCTTTCTTCTTCAAAAGTAAAGCTTCGGAGGCCCTCGCCATAATTTTCTAGAGATGATACAAAGGATTCCAATTGTTGTAATATGATGAGGATTCTTTATTTTTAGTGCTTGGGTTAGTTTGTCCATTTCGGCGCATTGTAAAATTTTCTGAATAACCATATGTTCAGAGGAATGGAAGATAATTTCCAGCACTGGGCAAATGCCACTGCGGTTAAGATATGAATTACAATATACTTTGATTTTTTGGGTATTTGTTTATCGAAAATTCCTAGAAGGAAGGACTCTGGTTTGTACTCTATTTGTTCCTTGGTTATTTCCTCTAGCCAGCGCCTAATTTTTGCCAGTACTTCTGGGTTTCCTTGCACGACCACCACAAATGGAAGAAGGTACCTTCTATGCTTTGACATTTCCAACAATTGGGGCTCATGTTGGGGTGCATCTTCGCCAATCTCGAAGGGGGCAGGTGCCATCTATAAAACATTTTATATGCGTTTTCTTTATAAGCTGCTGATTTCGTGATCTTAATGTTCCTGTTCCAGATCCTTTCCCATTCTGCTAGCGTAATGCTCCGTCCCACGTTTCTGCTCCACGCAATCATATTTCCTTTGACAATTTCTTGTTCTAATTCAGTTTCTAATAAATGTTTGTAAAATTTAGATATATTTTTTTTGCTCGGTCCTAATAGAATTTTGTCTAAAGTCTGTAATTTATTGTAGATTCCAAATTCCTTAATATCTTGTTTATATCTACTATGAATTTGAAGGTACACCCACTGATCAATTTTAAATCCTCGCTCTTGTAATTCTTGTCGGGTTTTCAATTTTGCTTGTGGGTCTAATAAATTTTCGTACTTAATCATTTTAGTTATATCCAAATTATTAGGTGTACTATCGCCCATTGGAGATAGCCAAATCGGTATTTTTAGATAAAGTTTTTTACGTACTTTTTCCAATTGGTTAATAGAGAGTCCCTGATAAGATGCCTATGGAAATATGATTGCCTGGGTTTCCCAGTATCCCACAGAAAGGCATGCCATCCTTTCTGCATATCGTGGCCTTCTAATATTAGTGTTCTTTTGTTAGTTAAATTCACCCATTCCTTTATCCATAGTAGGGTGGCTGCCTTGTAATATACTTCCCAGTTTGGCAGGCCTAACCCTCCTCTGCTTTTCAAATCTTGTAGGGCTTTTACATTAATCCTAGCTTTTTCCCCTGCCAAATAAATTTCAGTGTTATCTTGTTTAATTCCATAAAAATTTTTATTTAATTTGATTGGAATTGTCTGGAATAGATATAGAAATTTTGGCAGAATATTCATCTTAATCAGAGCAATCCTGCCCAATAAGGAAAGTTGTAATGTACTCCAGGAATCTAAATCTTTCTTGGATTGTTGGAGAAGTTTGTCATAGTTGTTTTCTTTTAATGATTTGCTTTGTGGAGTAAGCCAAATTCCTAAGTATTTAATTTTTTTTTTCACCTGTATTCCCATTATTGTCTCTAGTTCTTTATTCTGGTCTCCTGTTAAATTTTTAGACATTAATTTCGTTTTACCCCTATTAATTTTAAATCCTGCGACTTCTCCAAATCGTTCTAGTTCTTCTAATAAGTTATGTCCTTTTTCTATAGGCTCCTCCAGAAAAAAACCCAAATCATCAGCGAAGGCTTGTACTTTGTACTCTTCTGATTTAATCCTCAGTCCTCTAATTCTCGAATTTTGCCTAATATACGTCAAAAGAGATTCTAGGCGAATATGAAAAGCAGAGGAGAGAGAGGGCAACCCTGTCTAACCCCTTTTTCTATTTTTATCGGGTCAGTTTGTTCCCCATTTATTAGAATATTTGCCTGTTGAGTATGGTAAATTGTAGTGACGACGTTTGAATCTAGTGCCGAGGTTCATATTGTATATTTTTGAATTAAAAATTCCAATTTAAATTGTCGAATGCTTTTTCAGCGTCCAAAAACATAAAAGCAAATTGTTTTTCCGGATGGGCTTCATAGTATTCTGAAATGTCTATCACTGTTCTTAGATTATTTTTAATTTGTCGAAATGGGAGAAATCCATTTTGATCTTCATGGATATGTGTGTTTAGAACCTGTTTTAGTCTATTAGCTATTATAGAAGAGAATAGTTTGTAATCTGCATTCAGGAGCGAGATTGGTCTATAATTATTAATAAGTCTATGGTCTAGGTCCTCCTTCGGGATCAGCGAAATTAAGGCTCCCCTCCACGAGTCCGGCATCTTGGCTGCTAGGAGTACCTCATTGAATACTTCCAGCATCAGTGGTCCAATTTGTTCTATGATTGTTTTGTAAAGTTCTACAGGTATCCCGTCCGGTCCTGGCGCTTTATTGTTACTTTGCTTCTCTATTGCTGACTTCAGTTCGACCATGTTATATTTTGTTTAATAATTCTATCTCTTCCTCTCCAATTGCTTTTTCGTTCGCTTCCTCTAGATATTTCATTATTTTGTCCTCACAAACGTCTTCCTTTTTGTATAATTTCCTGAAGTATTTAAAAGTGATCTCTTTTTTTCTTCTCTATCTCCTCTTGCAAATTGCCCCTCTCGTCCATTAATTGGTGTATCAATCTTTTTCTTTCATTTTCTTAAGTTTGTGGGCTAACCATCTCCCTGGCTTGTTTGCGTGCTCAAAATAAATTTGTTTAGTCATTTTCAGACTACTCTCCAATTTTTCTTGTTCCAATAAATTTAGATTGTGTTTAGTTGTTATTAACTGATTCTGTATTCTTTGATTTTTGGGGTTCTTTTGTAGTTGGGTTTCTAAATCCTTAATTTCTTGTTGTAAGTTACTTTGTTGGGCATACTTTCTTTTATTTCTCATAGCATTGTAAGAGATAGTTGTTCCTCTTATAAATGCCTTCATTGTGTCCCATATATTTTGTTTCGAAGTTAGTTCATTATTATTTTCTTTTAAGAAGAAGTTCAGTTCTTCTTTCAATTTATTAGTGTATTCTTCTTCTTTTATTAAGTGAGTGTTAAGAGTCCATCTTCTTTTGGTTTTCTTCTACCTCTCCAGGTTATTTGAATTGGGTTGTGATCAGCCCAGTCGTTTGGTAAGATTTCACTATCTTTGATTTCATTAATTAATTCACCATTTATCCAAGCCATATCTATTCTTGTCCAAATTTTGTGTGGGTTAGAGTAAAAGGTAAACTGTTCTTTTTTTGGGTTTAGTTTTCTCCAAATATCTACCAGATTCAGTTCGTACATCATATCCTTACATGACTTGAAAATTCTCTTTTTCCTTTTTTATTCTTACTCATGTTACTATGATCCTTCCGGTAGTCAGCAATAGAGTTAAAATCGCCAATCAGAAAAATATTGCCATTTCCGAAAT
The DNA here is from genome assembly GCF_049901735.1 of Notechis scutatus. Classification (NCBI taxonomy): domain Eukaryota; kingdom Metazoa; phylum Chordata; class Lepidosauria; order Squamata; family Elapidae; genus Notechis; species Notechis scutatus. The sequence continues at coordinate 14,003,420 of NC_142010.1, read as the reverse complement.
CTATTATTTTTTGGTGAAGATGTTTGAAAAATTTACCTTGATCATCATTTGGGGCATAGATTACTACCAGTAAAAATGTAATGCCATTAATCGAAGTTTGTACCACCAGGTTCTTCCTTCTGGATCCGCCCAGATTAACTCCGCTTTTAAATCATCTCTCACATATATTGCAATACCTTTCTTTTTGTGCTCATCTGCTGGTGCTGTGAATAATTTTCCCAGTTTCGGACAATCTAGAAATTTCTCCTCACTTTTCCTAATGTGTGTTTCTTGTATGCAAACTATATCAACGTTTTGTTTTATTAGTTTATTTAGAATCCTCTTCCTTTTAGCTCTTGAATTTAGGCCGTTTATGTTGATGGAAAGGATTTTACTTCCTTCCTCCATTTACTTAAGTCTGCCTCGCTTTTGTCTCGTAATTATACGGCTCTCTTCTTGTAGGAGGTATGGGGATGTTTCTACTCTTTCTTGTTGTAAGTTGTCTTTTCCTTGAGTTTGGACGGGTCTTTCTTCCTTGTTCCTATGGCGGTTCGATCTTCCTGCATGTTCCCTTGGGTTTCCTCCTTAGTGTGTTGATCCTCCGTGGTTGTTAGCTGTTCTAGAAAGTCTTGTGCTTGTTCTATTGAATCTATTTTAATTTTTCTTCCCTTCCACCATATTAGCATCCCTTCTGGAATTTGCCATTTAAATGAAATTTCTTTTTATTTAAGTGGTTAGCTAAAAATTTATATTCTTGCCTTAAGGCCCTCACTTTTCTTGGAATCTGCTTGAGAACTATGATCTCTTTGCCCGTATATAATACTCTCTCATCTCTGGCCATTCTAAGTATTAGGTCTCTCACGCATCTTCTTGAAAAGCGGATATGGATCTCCCTTTGGCACTTGTGACGCCTTGCGTAACTGGTATTCACCCTATAGACTTGGCGAATTCTTTGAGTAAGTAATCTTTTCTTTTCCAACTAGATCAGCCAACAAACCTGCCATTAATTGCGCTAGTTCTTCATTTTTGGATTCCTCCACGTTTTGGAACCTTAGGTATGCCGCTGCTCTGTGTTGTCCATTGTTCCACTGTTTTCTCACTCAGCCACACGGATGGATATTCAGGGGGCTTTGAGGTTGTGTTCTCGAATATAAGAAACCACTTTGTGTGGAGTGACGTATATTAATTCTGCTTCTTTTTTCCTTCCTCCTATTTGAACTGTGGAGATAAGAGATCCTGAGGGAAAGAAGAACCCATCAAATCCCCCCCAGGAGCTATTTTTCAGGAGGATCCCTTGGGAAGATCCAAGTCAGGACACCTCAGGAGGTAATGGAAGATCCTCCGATTCCCCATCAGTCTTCCCTTCGCTCTCTCTTCTCTTCTATAGAATACCTCCTCCTATTTTGTTAATTATGCATTTTGAAATTATTTATTCCTTACAGAGAAACAAAGAATGAAGCTTTCTGGTTTTTATGACGGAGATCAGACAGTGGTTGAACCTCCAAAACAAGTAAGAAAGGGAAAAGAGATTAGATTTGAAAACTCCCTTCACGAAGTAAAGTGGGTGTGCAGAGGGCTCTCTCCGTCTATTCCCACCCTTGTTTGGCCTGGATTATTTTTGTGTTCTTCCACAACACGGAGAGCAGAATAGCAGGTTCAAGTTGCTGTCAGCCAGCATAGCTTCCTTCTGGTTATCTTGTTCTGCTAAGTTCTCCTCCAACTTGTAGTTTAGAAGAAGCAATTTTTTAAAAGTCCTTCCAGAAATAGGAATAAATGTATCATTACAGTGGCAGGAACTGCTAGAGACCCATTTTGGGGGGTAACTCTTTTAATCAGAATTGTGCAAGGCTAATGAAAAATAAATAAATACGTTGCCACATTACCATTTTCAAAAAGCCTTATTTATAACCTGTAGTTCAAAAATAAGCAAATCGTATTAAAAAATAAAAGCAGACTATTAAAGTCCAAAAGGAGTTGCCGTGTTGAGGATGTAATCATGGTACTTTGGCTTCCAAAATAATTTCCAATCCTCTGATTTGTGCCTCGAATAGGAGATCAAACATTCCTGCTTTCCAAAGGCTGCGAAAAGGACTTTCCCGGGAATTTTCTCTTCTTTGTTTTCTTCCTTTCAGCCAATGGCTCAGACTATTGAGTCAATCAATGATAGAGCGATAGATCATTTGATCCAGAAGTGGGATTACTTTACTGAAAGGCACTGAAGGTTTTGCAGAATCAATCAACTTGATAAAACTTCCCCAAATATTTCTTCACTGAAAGCAAGTTTCAGATTTGCCCATTTTCTCACCTAAAATTAGGACTTGTGTGACCCCCAGCCATTTAACTTAGTGCATATCTCTGCTTTGGGAATTTGGGAACAATGGAACGGAATAACAGAGTTGGTAGGGATCTTGGAGGTCTTCTAGTCCAACCCCCTTTTTCTGTATCCTGTACAGAGGTGGATTTATAAACTGGACAGATGCAGAGAAATAACTCAACAAGTCGTCCATAACAAAGAACATTTATTGGTTCATCAAGTATCCTCATAACTCATATTTGTGACAAAGTTCTTCTTTGATGACCAATCCTTTGCATATCTGCCTTGTAGTAAAAGGTGGTTATCTCCTAACCCATCTCTTAGTGATAGAAAGAAGGTGCTATGAGTTAAAGCAGTGATCCCCAACCATTTCGACGCCGCGGCCCGGTACCGGCATTAGCTGGGCGCCGCGGCCCGGACCGCATCAGCTGGGCGCCGCCATCTTTTGACGAAAAGTGCTTCGGTGACCTCACCGGAAGCCTTTTCGTCAAAGATGGGCGCGCATCTTTCAGTGAGCTTTTCGGTGAAATGGCTTTCTACCCGGAAAAGCTCACCGGAAGCACTTTTTTACCAAAAAAACATGGCGGTGCCCAGCAACCAGCGGCCCGGTAAGGCTTGTTCCGCGGCCCGATACCGGTCCGCGGACCGGCGGTTGGGGACCCCTGAGTTAGAGAGTTCAGACAAAGAATGAGGAACATTTCCCCCAACCCCTCGAGGGTCAAACTAGTGACCAATCAGGATTACAGATGTGGCCACGTGACATGAACTACATTTCCCAGGATACCTTAAACTACATGTACCATGATGCATTCCCTTAAGGGGGCAGCTCATAATTCCTAAGTAACTATCCAATGCCCATAGACTGGCTGGGACAGCACACCCCTGCTAAGACAGGAAGCCCTATAACATTTCAGATAAATGGCTTGCCAGTTTCTTCATAAACACCTCCAGTACTGGAGCATCCACAATTTCCGGAGGCAAGTCATTCCAATGATTAATGTTCCCACTGTCAGGAAATTTCTCTTTACTTGTAGGTTGTTTCTTTCCTTGAATAGTTTCCATCCATCGCTTCTTGGAACACTGCTATCATGTCACCCCCCAGTCCTTTTTTCATGAAACGACAGAGCCAATTCCAGCAACCGTTCTTTATATGTTTTAGCCTCCAGTCCACTAATAATTTGTGTTGCTCTTCTCTGCACTCTTTCTAGAGTCTCAGGATCTTTTTTTACATCTGGCAAACCAAAACTAGATGCAATATTCCAAGTGTGGTCTTACCAAGGCCTTATGAAGTGATACTAACACTTCATGTCATCTTGATTCTATCCCTCTTAATGCAGCCTATGATTCTGTTGGTTTTTTTTTTCAACTGTAGCATAGTGCTGACTCATGTTAAAGTGGTTGTCCACTAGGTCTCCAAGATCCCTGTTGCACTTACTGTTGAGCCATTTATCACCTATTCTATGCACGTGCGATTTTTTTTCCTTACATTTCTGTTGATTTCGTTTTGTTTCACGGAGCCCAATCTGTCGATCCTTCTATATCTCAAGCTTATCTTCTGGAGTGTTGGTATTCCTATCAATTTGGTCTTGCCTGCAAATTTGACACATTCCTCTTCTGTCCTCTTGTCTACATCAATGATGAAGATGAACAGATCTTGCAAATCCTCCCCTTTTGTTCTTTTTTCCGTGTCCAGGAGGGTCTGGTGTCCTTTGAGGAGGTGGCTGTGTATTTCTCTGAGGAGGAATGGTCTCAGCTGGAACCTGACCAGAAAGCGCTGCATTCGGAAGTCATGCTTGAAAACCATAGGAACGTGGTCTCTCTGGGTAAGAGTTTTCTACTCCCCAATCAAGAAGAGAGATTATCGTTAGTTTTTTATTTTAAAAAAACCACTAATCAGATATTGTCTCCTGGGAGGGAGAAGGAAAGGAACATGCGAAGAATGGTTACAGGAACTGGGCTTGGCTAGTCTAGTGAAGAGAAGGACCAGGGGGACATCATAGCAGTCTTCCAATATTTGAAGGGTTGCCACAGAGAGGAAGTGGTCAATCTATTTTCTAAAGAGCCTGTAGGCCAGACAAGGAATAATGGATGGAAACTGAACAAGGAGAGATTTAACCTGGAAAATAAGGAGAAACTTGCTGACAGTGAGAACAATCAACCAATGGAACACCTTGCTCTCAGAAGTTGTGGGAGCGCCATCACTTGAGACTTTCAAGAAGAGATTGGACTGCCATTTGTCAGAAATGGTGTAGGGTCTCCCGCTTGAGCTGGGGGTTGGACTAGATCAGGGGTCGCCAACCTTTTGGATCTGAGCGACCACCAAACTTATAATTTTAAATCCTGGGGACCACTAATATGAATTTTGACTGACGGTGGCTTGCTGGCGTTGGTGGGAGTAAGAGAGAGAGATCTGATCTAACACCCCCCTCCTCTCTCTCACACACACACACAGGCAGATAACAGATAATCAGAGTTGGAAGGGACCTTGTGGGTCATCTAGTCCAACCCCCCGCCCAAGCGGGAGACCCTACACATTTCTGACAAATGGCAGCCCAATTTCTTCTTAAAAGTCTCAAGTGATGGCGCTTCCACAACTTCTGAGGCCAAGGTGTTGATTGTTTTCACTGTCAGAAAGTTTCTCCTTATTTCCAGGTTGAATCTCTCCTTGTTCAGTTTCCATCCATTATTCCTTGTCTGGCCTAGAGGCAGGGGTGGGATTCAAATTTCTTACCAACCGGTTCTTGGGCGGGGCCTAATTTGTGGGTGTGGCTTGGTGGTCATGTGACTGCCTGCACATGGCTTGTATGTAAATATTATAAAGCAGGCAGGCAGATTGAGTTGCACACAGAATCACAGATTCAGAGATCTGTCTTTCTTCCATTGGCTATATATCTACTAAGATCTACTCAATTAACATCACCCCCCTCCCATTTTCTCCAACTATGTCGCAGTGATGAATTCCATAGCTGATACTGTGTCTGTCACATAAAATTTGCTTGCAAGCAAACTCACAAAATTAACTCACAATACACCATGTATGTAAATATTGATTTTTTTTTTTTAAAAAAAGCAACTTTTACCCAAAATCAGGCAAAGCAGGCAGGGAGATTGAGTTGCTCACAGAATCACAGATTCACTCGGAGATCTACGATTCTGCCATCGGCTACCTGCACTGAATCATAGAAACTTCTGTCCTAAGGAAGGTTCGGCTTTGCTTAAAAGCAGAGCCGAAGATCTAAAGATTAGCTAGAAAGAAAGAAATGCAATGATTTCCTTCTTTGTAGCTAATATAAATCTCCCGGCACAGCAGAACAGCTGATGGTTGGAAGAAGAAAAAAAAGGAAAAATAGCAACAACAGGCAAATTTGATGGCAAGGTAAGGAATGATTGTTCTGGGAGGGTTCTGCGGGGCATGTGAGTGGTGCAAACTTGTGTTTCCGGGCAGCCTGGATTAATTGCTTTCGGGGGACCTCTGGGGGTGACATTTCTCTCCGGACCACCAAAATTTTCTCACGGACCACCAGTGAGCCACGGCCCACCTGTTGGCGACCACTGGAATAGATGGCCTACAAGATCCCTTCTAACCCTGATTATCTGTTATCTGGCTTTCTCGTGCTCCAAGGAAGGAAAGAGTCAATGTCTCTTTGCTTAGATGCTTTCTGTTCCATATCTTATCTGTATTTTTCCATTTCTATTTGAACTTCTCTATGGAGGCTGAGAAAAACAAGGTGTGCTTTTATGTGTCCTCTGGAGGTCGTGTGAGATGAATGTGTTGTCATTTGTCCACTGGAACCTCCCCAAATTGCGTGAGAACAGAACTTTCAGGCTCAGCTCATGGAAGAGCATTCTCCCAATTCAATTCAAGAACAAAGGCCTCATGCAGTGTGACTCCTAGGGTACAGGTAATCCTCAAGTTACGACAGTTCATTTAGTGACCGTTCCAAGTTACAACCAGCCTTCCCCCAAGTACTTGAGACCCAGTCCCCTCTTTATTTTCAAAGACTTTTGCCCTGGATCTTATGAAGTCCTCAGTTCTTAAAAGAACACAGGCCTAAAGTACTGTAGTGCGAGATCACACAAGATTAGTAGCCTGTGATCTTGCACTACTGGTCTTGTGTGATCTCCTACTAAAGTACTTTAGGCCTCTGTTCTATGGAAACTGACGCCTGCACCAGATCCAGCCAAAGAGCCCTTGCAAGCTGATGGGACCTTGGGGCAGCAAAATAGCCATTCTTGAAGCATGCCAACCTTTCCAGTCTCAGTTTGAAGAGTGTTTACAAGGCAATGGGAGTCTTCAGGAAGGGATTTACCTCTAAAATCTCATCCCTGGGATCAGGGAACAGACAGAATGGGGGTCCTGCCCGCCAGATGGACACCATGGAGCAGCTGCTCCAAGGTACACCGGAGAAGAAGGAGCTTGTTTCAAAATTGTTTCATTTCTCACAGGTCTCTGCTAAAATTAACCCACCCCAATAAATCTTAAGTTTTCTCCTAATCCCTTCTTGGATGTTTCCCCTGATTATTCCTTAACTCAAAACATACTCTGAGTGAGATTTGCGTTTCTATAGATAATTGCAAGGAAAGAGATATTTTTTAGATATTTTCAAAGCGTTCTTGACTCATGAACATAGAAATCATCATGTCTATATAACACTACTGTAGGCATGCAAACATACAACCTAATGGAATTTCGGAGAAATTCAGAAGGAAATTCACTTGACTTTCTACACTTTGATATTTTTCTCTAACCTTGTTATCATTTTCATCTCCCTTTTGCTTTGAAGGTAATAATGGGCAGGAGAATCAAGATTCCTGTGAACTGTTCCAAGTGATCAGTGCTAAAGAAAGAATGGAGAAGTTTGGAATTCAAATGGAATTAGAAAGCCATGAGAGAAACCAGTCAAAGAATTGGAATAAGGAAAGCTCATGTTCCAGTGAAGCTCCAATGCAAGACTTTCTTGCACAACAAGAGAAAATAAGGAAAAAATATACTGGAAAAAGTGTGAACCTAATCAAAGCTGAAGTACAAGTAAATGAACAATATTTAACCCAAAACAAAGGAGAAGGTGCTATAAGAAGACACAATGGAGAGAATTACAATGGGACTTTCATTCTTTCTCTTGGAAATAACTTCCTTACATCTCAAAAAGTGATTGACACAAAAGAGAAGCTTTATAGATGTTTGGAATGTGGAAAATGTTTTAGAACAAGCAGGCAACTTACTATCCATAAAACGATCCACACAGGAGAGAAACCATATGAATGCATAGAGTGTGGAAAGACCTTTGCTCATAGCAGTACACTTACTTCCCATAAAAGGATCCACACAGGAGAGAAACCTTATAAATGTACGGAGTGTGGAAAGACCTTTGCTCAGAGAAGTCATCTTATTTCCCATAAGATAATCCACACAGGAGAGAAACCCTATAAATGCATGGACTGTGGAAAGGCCTTTGCTCATAGCAATACACTTACTATCCATGAAAGGATCCACACAGGGAGAAAGCCTATAAATGCATGGAGTGTGGAAGGACCTTTGCTCATAGCAATACACTTATTATCCATGAAAGGATCCACACAGGGGAGAAACCATATAAATGCATGGAATGTGGAAAGATGTTTGCTCATGACAATGGACTTAGAACCCACAAAAAGATTCACACAGGAGAGAAACCCTATAAATGCATGGTGTGTGGAAAGACCTTCGCTCATAGCAATACACTTTCTATCCATGAAAGAATCCACACAGGGGAGAAACCATATAAATGCATGGATTGTGGAATGACATTTGTTCAAAGAAGTCATCTTATTTTACATAAGATGAGCCATACAGGGGAGAAGCCGTATAAATGCATGGAGTGTGGAAAGACCTTTGCTTATAGAGGTATACTTATTTCCCATAAGATGGTCCACACAGGAGAGAAGCCATTTAAATGCATGGAGTGTGGAAAGACCTTTGCTCAAAGAGGCAATCTTATTTCCCATAAGATGATCCACACAGGAGAGAAACCATTTAAATGCATGCAGTGTGGAAAGACTTTTGCTCAAAGGGGTAATCTTATTTCCCATAAGATGATCCACACAGGAGAGAAACCATTTAAATGCATGGAGTGTGGAAAGACCTTTGCTCATGACTGTGTTCTTAAAAGGCACAAAAGAATCCACACAGGAGAAAAACCATATAAATGCATGGAGTGTGGAAAGACCTTTGCTCAGACAGTGATCTTAAAAGGCACAAAAGATCCACACAGGAGAGAAACCATTTAAATGCATGGAGTGTGGAAAGACCTTTGCTCAGGACAGTCATCTTAAAAGGCACAAAAGATCCACACAGGAGAGAAACCATTTAAATGCATGGAATGTGGAAAGGCCTTTGCTCAAAGAGGTAATCTTATTTCCCATATGATGATCCACACAGGAGAGAAACCATTTAAATGCATGGAGTGTGGAAAGACCTTTGCTCAGGACAGTCACCTTAAAAGGCACAATAAGATCCACACAGGAGAGAAACCATTTAAATGCATGGAGTGTGGAAAGACCTTTGCTCAGGACAGTGATCTTAAGCACAAAAGATCCACACAGGAGAGAAACCATTTAAATGCATGGAGTGTGGAAAGACCTTTGCTTAAGAGTGTATCTTATTCCCATAAGTGATCCACACAGGAGAGAAACCATATAAATGCATGGAGTGTGGAAAGACCTTTGCTCAAAGAGGATCTTATTTCCCATAAGATGATCCACACAGGAGAGAAACCATTTAAATGCATGGAGTGTGGAAAGACCTTTGCTCAAGAGGTAATCTTATTTCCCATAAGATGATCCATACAGGGAGAAACCATTTAAATGCATGGAATGTGGAAAGGCCTTTGCTCAAAGACGTAATCTTATTTCCCATAAGATGATCCACATAGGGGAGAAACCATTTAAATGCATGGAGTGTGGAAAGACCTTTGCTCAGGACAGTGATCTTAAAAGGCACAAAATGATCCACTCAGGAGAGAAACCATATAAATGCATGGAGTGTGGAAAGACCTTTGCTCAGGACAGTGATCTTAAAAGGCACAGAATGATCCACGCAGGAGAAAAACCATATAAATGCATGGAGTGTGGAAAGACTTTTGCTCGGAGCAGTAGCCTTAGAAGCCACAAAAAGATCCACACAGGAGAGAAACCATTTAAATGCATGGAGTGCGGAAAGACTTTTGCTCAAAGGGGTCATCTTATTTCCCATAAGATGATCCATACAGGGAGAAACCATTTAAATGTATGGAGTGTGGAAAGACCTTTGTTCAAAGACGTCATCTTATTTCCCATAAGATGATCCACACAGGAGAGAAACCATTTAAATGTATGGAGTGTGGAAAGACCTTTACTCAGGACAGTCATCTTAAAAGGCACAATAAGATCCACTCAGGAGAGAAACCATTTAAATGCATGGAGTGTGGAAAGAACTTTGCTCAGGATAGTGGTCTGAAAAGGCACAAAAAGATCCACACAGGTGAGAAACCATATGAATGCATGGAGTGTGGAAAGACCTTTGCTTGGAGCAGTAGCCTTAGAAGCCACAAAAAGACACACTCTTATTTCCCGTAAAAGAAGCCACACAGGGGAGGAGCCATTTAAATGCATGGAGTGTGGAAAGAGTTTTGCCCAGAATGGTCATCTTACTTCCCATAAAAGGATTCACGCTCGGAAGAAACTATACAGCAATAGCCACTCCTGGGTCCTCATTTTAGCAACCTCAAAAGGATGAAAAACTTAATCAACCATGAGCTGTTAAGGATTGAACTCTTGGCTGTGGGCAATTAGCCTGTAGTACTGCATTCTAACCACTGACCCACCATGTTTCCATACATTTGTATGTGTGTGCATATTGTGCCTTTCTGATCCAAATGAGACAATGTTGAATCTAAAATGAAAAAAACAAAACAAAAAAGATATTTAGACTTTGGAGAAAGTGCAAAGAAGAGCAGCTAAGAGGATTAAAGGCCTGAAGACTGAAACATAGGGTTGCAGGATTTGGGGGAGGCTAGTCTGCAGAAAAGGATTAGGAGAGTGACCTGATAGAAGTATTCCAGTACTTGAGAGGCTGCCATAAAGAGGAGGGGGTCAATTTATTTTCCAAAGCACCAGAGGGAAGGACAAGAAAATAATCAAGGAGAGAAGCAACTTCGAATTAACGAAAATTTTCCTTACAGTGAAGTCGATTAACCAGTGGAACAGCTTTCCTTCAGACATTGCGGTTGTTTCATCACTGGACATTTTTAAGAAGAGACTGGATAGTCACTTGTCTGAAAGAGATCCTATAGGAATATCAATAGATCCTGAAATGGTATAGGATCTCCTGCTTGAGCCGAAAGTGCGAATAGGGGTGCCAGTTGCTGAAGTCTTGTACCGGGCTTAGGACTTCAGGCACCAGGGCTCCCTCAATTCCTGGATGGACAGAAGGAGAAAGTTTTGTCTCTGGGGGGACCTTTAAAAAGAAAAGAAAAATATTCTTCCGATTCACTAGTGGATCCAGAAGTGAATTAAAATATCTCTCTGGCAGCTCCCATCCCATCAAATTTGAACCCCCAAATGTTATCAGTACATTTTTGTCTAAAATTCGGTAAATTTGGGGTTGGGTTGGGCCATAAAAATGATTCATGCCATCTGATAGTCTGTTTCCCTACTAAAAGTAATCTATACAAGTTGAAGTTGCTTTCAATAAAATGCCAAATTGAACCTTTTCAATTTCCACTGATTTTAAAAATGCTCCATCCATTTTCTTGCTGAAATATTTTTTCTCATCCAGAATGTGCATTTCTTGTTCAAACAAATAGTCAGGACTTTCACTTTGTAAAGCCAACTGCCTTTTTTTAGCTAATCCCAGGTGGAAATGGGCTTATGAAAAACAACAACCACCCACACCTGAAATGTTGTCCTTTGAGTGGCAACCAGATTAGATCCCTGCTTTAAATTAGAAATAAATTGAATGTTCTTCAGCATTATAGAACTAAGTACTATTAACAATTAGGGGAGTGGAGACTAAAACATACAAAGGAAGTTACAGGAACTGGGCTTGACTAGTCTAGTAAAGAGAAGGACTAGGGGAGACAGGATAGCAGTCTTCCAATACTTGAGGGGCTGCCACAGAGGAGAAGGGGGTCAAGCTATTTTCTAAAGCGCCTGAAGGCCAGACAAGGAATAATGGATGGAAACTGAACAAGGAGAGATTCAACCTGGAAATAAGGAGAAACTTTCTGACAGAACAAACAATCAACAAACAGTCAATGGAACAGATGTTGCCCTCGGAAGTTGTGGGAGTGCCATCACTTGAGACCTTTAAGAAGAGATTGTCAGGGTCTCCTGCTTGGGCAGGGGGGAAGGGTTGGACTAGATGACCTACAAGGTCCCTTCCAACTCTGATTATCTGTTAATCTTCTCTGCTCTCTTTCTACAACCTCAAGATCTTATTTATTTATTATACAAAACACAAAAATAGAAATAGGAAATTAAGGGAAAGAGAAAGAGAAAGAAAGACTGAGGTACAAGAGAAAAAAAAGGAGGGGGCAGATGCTGATTTCTTTTTAGCAGAGTGCAAGATTTTTAAAAAAGAAACCATTCCAGCCTGACAATTCAATCTAATGGACAAAAGCAAAGTCATTTTGGGTGTTTTTCTTTTGAACCCTTTAAATGTGAAAATATCCCATTAAATGGCTGGAGAAGGAAAGCGCACAAAGGTCCCAAACAACCCGTTGTGGGTGAGTGGGGGCGGGCTCCCGCCTGAGGGGATCTGCGCTCTGATTGGTTGCTGTGGGTGAAAGAGGGCGTTTCCCTTTTCCCCCGCCTTTTCTCTGGGCTGCTTGAGATTTACCTCAGGATGTTCCTGAGGCGTCTTTCAAGGAGGCGAATCGCCTTTTTCTCCCCTGAAGCGAAGCGACGCCTTTCCCTGGTTTAGCGGAGGGTTTTCCGGGGCTTCCCTTCGGATTGGGCCCCAACTTCTCACTGGCTGTGGGGCTGCGTCTTTCCCCCTTATCATCCAGCGCGGCAGCTGTTCCCACAGCACAATCTTCACATTTAATGAACACGTTTGTGTGCGTGCGTGCGCGCGTGTGTCAGGAGGAAGATAAGTTTTTTCTCTGACTTTTGAGCTGGGAGGGGCCAGAACGGGCTGAAACACCAATGGAATTTATCCCTGGTGCAGCGTCATCAATCTTCGGGCAGAGTCCTTTGTGAGTTCACCTGAAGGAGGAGAGCGTTCGGAGGCAGAGAACGAAGCTGAAAGTGGGAGAGGGGGATCCCTTCAGTCTTGGGGGGAGGGGCACAGCTCAAGGGGGGTTCATGCCAGCCCCAGAAGGGACCCTCCACTTTCTTTGGTCTCTTCAGGATTGTCATCTAGAGTTTCCTCTGTGGGCATGGAGGGGTGGACTAGATGTCCGTTCAGGTCCCCAAACTCTCCCCGTCAGGAAGTGAATCTCTCCTTGGCCAGTTTCCTTGCTTTCTTTCTCCTCCTGCCTTCTGGAGCTTTGGGAGAATAGATTGACAGAGAGGGTCCCTCCCCCTCTTATCCCCTCCCCCATTCAGATCCACAATCGCCCTTCTTGAACCAGAATTGACCTTCCATTTGCGGTGGGTCAGAAAACCCCTCAGCGCTGGGGGTGAAACCGGCCCTCCGGCAGCCCCCTTGCCAGGAAGGGAGCCAAAGGCAGAAGCTTTGGGAGGGCCGGGAGGGCAGTGACCCTATGTGATTGGGGGAGGGGCGCTCCCACCGGGTTTGTGTTTGTGTGTGAAGGCGCTCGAGGACTCCCCAGTCAACCGGTCAAGAGAGCTCCAATTCCTCGCTGGCTGTGGGGCTGCGCCTCCCCTTCTCTCAACTACCGCAGCCCCACTCCACGCCGGACTGAGGGGGGAGGGCAAAAGGAAGCCCCACTCCCCTCCAGGGCTGGCCTGAACCCCCACTTGACCTGCGGCCCCCCAAGACTGAAAAGACCCCCCTCCCACTTTCCCCGCTTCGCTCTCTGCGCCGAACTCCCTCCGCCATCGGGTGAACTCAAGGGAGACTCTGCCCGGAGACCGATGACGCTGCAACAAGGGAGGATTCTCATTGGTCTTTCCGCTTTCATGAACCCTCCCAATCCCGAAGTTAGAGAAAAACGCCCCTCCCCCATTCAGATCCCCCGATTCCGCCTCCGCCTTCCTCCCTCTCTTTGGGGGCGCTTGTGGGGCGGCATCCATGGCTTTTGCTGGGCTCCCCCTGGTGCTGCTGGTGGGGGCGCTGGGCCGGATCCCCGGAAGCGAAGGGGGGAAGGAGACCCCCGGTTAGGAGGGGGCTGGGCGGGGGGGGGAGAGGAGAGGTGCTGGGAAGGGCCGTCAGTGCTCCTGGGGGGAAGAAAGGGGCTGAGACCCCCGTAATAGGGAAAGGGGTCGAAGCAAGAGAAGCGGGAGCCTGAGAAGCCTCCATCTCCGCGTGGTCTCCACTCCCTCCCTCCCCTCACTTCGCCCAGGGGGGACAAAGGGGTCGCCGTCTTCCCTTCCTGGTGACTGTGGAGGGGAGGGGGGTCGCGGGAAGGCATATGAGACGCAGTCGGAGCCCCCCTCACCCCCCCAACGGTGACTGGGTGGGAGTGGGACCTTCTGGGCCCCACATTAGACCCGGATCCAGAGCCCCCAAAGTCCGTTGCCTGGAAAGAGGAAGGAGGCGGAAAGAGGGAAACTGAGGCAGGTTCACTCCTGAATCCACAAACGGCACCAAAAGTAGAAGAAAAATAGAATTTTTGCAGCTTCAGAAACTTCGGTTTTCCCCCCTGAGGCTGTGAAGGTCAGGCAGGATTTGAGCCTCGATCCCTTCTGGGAGGGGGCTGAATTTGAGGAGGAGACCAAGACCCCCCTCCCCATAATCCCCCACCATCTGATCAGGACCGGGGAGGGGAGGGGAGGGGGGGGGGAACTGAAGAATGGGGTGGGGAGTTCTGAATTGCTCCCCTAAATTGACCCTCCAGATCTACCCCTTGAAAAGGGTGGAGACCCTCCCTTTGAGATGGTCTTTGGGGGGCTGTTTTTCGGGGGGGGGGAGGTCTGAATCTAGCACAGATCAAAGGGCTGAAGATTAGGGGGAGAGGAAAAGTTGGGGTAACCAGAGGAGTTGGGGGTTGAGGGGAGCGAGGGGCTGGGAGACCCCAGAAGGATCCGTCTGGATGCCCCCATTGTTTTCCCTCCTCATATCGCCCCCACCCCAGGAAGAGAGAGAGAGAGACGGAGGCATATTTGTCTTTATGTATGTTACATTTTTTATGGTGCCCATCTTGTCTGAAACGGTCTGAAGGGATTCCTGCTTGAGCAGGGGGGTTGGACTAGATGACCTTCAGGGTCCCTTCCGTTGTTCTGTTCTATGAAATCTCCCCTACAGGTTATGATTGAAAACGAAACATATTGAAATATCCTAATATATTTAAGTGTATATAATATACAGTATATAGCTCCACCTCCCTCCGTCCTGCCTGCCTGTTTCTGGGAAGGGGCCCCGGTCGGTCCCCCTGGGAGGGAAAAGGGGACCAGTGGGGCGAAACATCCGAGGGGATCCGGCCTGGAGGGGCTTTCGGGGAGGCGGTCGGAGTCCCCGTTTCTCCGGGGCGGCCCAAGGGCTCCTCCTGCCTCGGGCGGCGGGCGCAGAGAAGCGGCGGCTCCGTCCTGGGAGTCGCAGCCCCGCGAGTCTCCCTGAGGCGAAAGGCCCGGAATCTCCTCCTCCTCCCTCGGCTTCTTCGCCCGCTTCCCCTCCTCCGCGCCGGAGCCAGGGCGGCAGTTCCTGAGGGAGGCGAGTTCGGATCCCCCCGAGAGGCTTTTTCCCTCCGTCTCCACCGACGGTTCCTAGACAGGAAGGAGAGGAAGGCGGAGAAAGAGCCGCCTCTGCAGTCCTTGACAGGGAGCCTCGGAGAGGAGCCTTTCCCGCTACTCCCAAGCCCATCATCCCCGCCCCCTCCCATGCGCTCCACTTTCCCGCCCTTTCTACCCTCCTGGCCCTTTGCCCCAAGTCCACCAGGGGGCGCCCTCCGCCGAAGGGAATATTCCAGGCGCTTCCCCATTGGGCCATTGGAGGGCGAAAGTCACGGCTGCCTTCCCAGAGGAGGAGGAGGAGGAGGAGGCGGTGAAGGAAGTGACATCACTGAGCCTTGCCTCTCTAGGGTGCCGCACTCGCTGTCCTCAACTGGGGCGTCGCAGGAGGCAGAGAGGCTGCGGGAGAGTCTGGCTGGGAGACATCCAGACGTGCACCGGGTGAGGGGGGGGCTCTTCCCGGGTCCCATGCCCCACAGACGCCCTCTCCATGCCAAGTGAGGGGAGGGCGAGGCTGGTGGAGGCCCAGCAGGAAAGGAGAGAAGCTGGGCGAGGAGGAAGAGGCAGGATTCGCACCGGGCTCCCCGGGGGCCCCGGTCCTCTCTCCGGAGGGGGAGAGAAGCGAGACGAGGCGGCCTCTCCAGCTGCCAGCTTCCTGGCCGTGCTCGCGGGGGCGGGGGCTAGCCCTGCGGCTGGACGAGCCGCTTGGAGCTCCGGGCAGGTTAGGAAAAGGGGGTCCAGGGGCTGAATCCCCCTTTCTGATCCTGGGCGTTGTTTTTTCTCTCCCTCCCAGATCCGGAACCTCGGAGCCCTCGGCAGCCTTTGCAAGCCAGGATTTTCTCTGTGGAGGAAAGAAGGAAGGAAGGGAGCAGGAGGACCAGCAGGGATCTGTCCTGCGGCCCCAGAAATGGTCCCGTGAAGGAAGAGTCCCCTGGAGACCCCCCAGAGTCTCTGGAGCCCTTTGGAGTTGCTCTGCCGGAGAGAGGAAGGATGGAGACACCCCCTTTGGCCAAGGAGGGGAGCGGAAAAGGCCTCATGACTCTTCAGCCTGGCGGCTGTGGGGAGAGCTGGACCAGAACCGGGCAGAAGGTCCTGCAGGAGGGAACCAACCTCCCCTCTGAAGTTCAGCCCTGGACCTCCATCCGATACCGGGAGGCTGAGGGTCCTCGAGGACTTTGCAGCAGACTCCATGACTTGTGCAGGCGATGGCTGAGGCCAGGAAAGCACAGCAAAGCCCAGATGCTGGACCTGGTGGTTCTGGAGCGGCTCCTGGCTCTCCTGCCCCCAGAGATGGAGGGCTGGGTGCGGGAGTGTGGAGCAGAGAGCAGCTCCCAGGCGGTGGCCCTGGCGGAAGGCTTCCTCCTGAGCCAGGCAGAGGAGCAGAAGGAGCAGCTCCAGCAGCAGGTGGGAGACTTTAGGGAGCTCGGAAGGGAATAAATAGAGAGAGTGTTTGAATGCTTCACCCCTCCTTCCCAAACTTCTCCCACGTTCATAATATGAGCCAATTCTCCAGTTCTTGTAGGACATTGTTCCACTGTTTTCTTACTCAGCCACACGGATGGATATTGGGGGCTTTGAGGTTGTGTTCCGAATAGAAGAATCTACTTTGTGTTGTGTGACCTACATTAATTCTGCTTCTTCCTTCCTTCCTCCTATTTGAAGTGCTGCACTGTGGAGATCAGAGATCCTGAGGGAAAGAAGAACCCATCAAATACCTCTCAGAAACTATTTTTCCAGAGGATCCCTTGGGAAGACCAAAGTCAGAACACCTCAGTAGGTAATGGAAGATCCTCCGATTCCCCATCTGTCTTCCCTTCCCTCTCTCTACTCTCCTATAGAACACCTCCTCCTATTTTGTTAATTATACATTTTTAAATTATTTATTCCTTACAGAGAAACAAAGAATGAAGCTTTCTGGTTTTTATGACGGAGATCAGACAGTGGTTGAACCTCCAAAACAAGTAAGAAAGGGAAAAGAGATTAGATTTGAAAACTCCCTTCACGAACTAAAGTGGGTGTGCAGAGGGCTCTCTCCGTCTATTCCCACCCTTGTTTGGCCTGGATTATTTTTGTGTTCTTCCACAACACGGAGAGCAGAATAGCAGGTTCAAGTTGCTGTCAGCCAGCATAGCTTCCCTCTGGTTATCTTGTTCTGCTAAGTTCTCCTCCAACTTGTAGTTTAGAAGAAGCAATTTTTAAAAAGTCCTTCCATAAATAGGAATAAATGTATCATTACAGTGGCAGGAACTGCTAGAGACCCATTTTTGGGGGTAACTCTTTGACTCAGAATTGTGCAAGGCTAATGAAAAATAAATAAATACGTTGCCACATTACCATTTTCAAAAAGCCTTATTTATAACCTGTACTTCAAAAATAAGCAAATCGTATTAAAAAATAAAGCAGACTATTAAAGTCCAAAAGGAGTTGCCGTGTTGAGGATGTAATCATGGTACTTTGGCTTCCAAAATAATTTCCAATCCTCTGATTTGTGCCTCGAATAGGAGATCAAACATTCCTGCTTTGCAAAGGCTGCGAAAGGACTTTCCCAGGGAATTTTCTCTTCTTTGTTTTCTTCCTTTCAGCCAATGGCTCAGACTATTGAGTCAATCAATGATAGAGCGATAGATCATTTGATCCAGAAAGTGGGATTACTTTACTGAAAGGCACTGAAGGTTTTGCAGAATCAATCAACTTGATAAAACTTCCCCAAATATTTCTTCACTGAAAGCAAGTTTCAGATTTGCCCATTTTCTCACCTAAAATTAGGACTTGTGTGACCCCCAGCCATTTAACTTAGTGCATATCTCTGCTTTGGGAATTTGGGAACAATGGAACGGAATAACAGAGTTGGTTGGGATCTTGGAGGTCTTCTAGTCCAACCCCCTTTTTCTGTATCCTGTACAGAGGTGGATTTATAAACTGGACAGATGCAGAGAAATAACTCAACAAGACGTCCATAACAAAGAACATTTATTGGTTCATCAAGTATCCTCATAACTCATATTTGTGACAAAGTTCTTCTTTGATGACCAATCCTTTGCATATCTGCCTTGTAGTAAAAGGTGGTTATCTCCTAACCCATCTCTTAGCGATAGAAAGAAGGTGCTATGAGTTAGAGAGTTCAGACAAAGAATGGGGAAAAGTTCCCCCAACCCCTCGAGGGTCAAACTAGTGACCAATCAGGATTACAGATGTGGCCACGTGACATGAACTACATTTCCCAGGATACCTTTAACTACATGTACCATGATGCATTCCCTTAAGGGGGCAGCTCATAATTCCTAAGTAACTATCCAATGCCCATAGACCGGCTGGGACAGCACACCCCTGCTAAGACAGGAAGCCCTATAACGTTTCAGATAAATGGCTTGCCAGTTTCTTCATAAACACCTCCAGTACTGGAGCATCCACAATTTCCGGAGGCAAGTCATTCCAATGATTAATGTTCCCACTGTCAGGAAATTTCTCTTTACTTGTAGGTTGTTTCTTTCCTTGAATAGTTTCCATCCATTGCTTCTTGGAACACTGCTATCATGTCACCCCCCAGTCCTTTTTTCATGAAACTGGACATCCCCAATTCCAGCCACCGTTCTTTATATGTTTTAGCCTCCTGTCCACTAATAATTTGTGTTGCTCTTCTCTGCACTCTTTGTAGAGTCTCAGGATCTTTTTTTACATCTGGCAAACCAAAACTGGATGCAATATTCCAAGTGTGGTCTTACCAAGGCCTTATGAAGTGATACTAACACTTCATGTCATCTTGATTCTATCCCTCTTAATGCAGCCTATGATTCTGTTGGTTTTTTTTTTCAACTGTAGCATAGTGCTGACTCATGTTAAAGTGGTTGTCCATTAGGACTCCAAGATCCCTGTTGCACTTACTGTTGAGCCATTTATCACCTATTCTATGCACGTGCGATTTTTTTCCCTAAATGTAGAACCTTACATTTCTGTTGATTTCGTTTTGTTTCACGGAGCCCAATCTGTCGATCCTTCTATATCTCAAGCTTATCTTCTGGAGTGTTGGTATTCCTATCAATTTGGTCTTGCCTGCAAATTTCACACATTCCCCTTCTGTCCTCTTGTCTACATCAATGATGAAGATGAACAGATCTTGCAAATCCTCCCCTTTTGTTCTTTTTTCCGTGTCCAGGAGGGTCTGGTGTCCTTTGAGGAGGTGGCTGTGTATTTTTCTGAGGAGGAATGGTCTCAGCTGGAACCTGACCAGAAAGCGCTGCATTCGGAAGTCATGCTTGAAAACCATAGGAACGTGGTCTCTCTGGGTAAGAGTTTTCTACTCCCCAATCAAGAAGAGAGATTTTCGTTAGTTTTTTATTTTAAAAAAACCACTAATCAGATATTGTCTCCTGGGAGGGAGAAGGAAAGGAACATACGAAGAATGGTTACAGGAACTGGGCTTGGCTAGTCTAGTGAAGAGAAGGACCAGGGGGACATCATAGCAGTCTTCCAATATTTGAAGGGTTGCCACAGAGCGGAAGTGGTCAATCTATTTTCTAAAGAGCCTGTAGGCCAGACAAGGAATAATGGATGGAAACTGAACAAGGAGAGATTTAACCTGGAAATAAGGAGAAACTTGCTGACAGTGAGAACAGTCAACCAATGGAACACCTTGCTCTCGGAAGTTGTGGGAGCTCCATCACTTGAGACTTTCAAGAAGAGATTGGACTACCATTTGTCAGAAATGGTGTAGGGTCTCCCGCTTGAGCTGGGGATTGGACTAGATCAGGGGTCGCCAACCTTTTGGATCTGAGTGACCACCAAACTTATAATTTTAAATCCTGGGGACCACTAATATGAATTTTGACTGACGGTGGCTTGCTGGTGTTGGTGGGAGTAAGAGAGAGAGATCTGATCTAACCCCCCCACCCCCCCTCTCTCTCACACACACACAGGCAGATAACAGATAATCAGAGTTGGAAGGGACCTTGTGGGTCATCTAGTCCAACCCCCCGCCCAAGCGGGAGACCCTTCACATTTCTGACAAATGGCAGTCCAATTTCTTCTTAAAAGTCTCAAGTGATGGCACTTCCACAACTTCTGAGGCCAAGGTGTTGATTGTTTTCACTGTCAGAAAGTTTCTCCTTATTTCCAGGTTGAATCTCTCGTTCAGTTTCCATCCATTATTCCTTGTCTGGCCTAGAGGCAGGGGTGGGATTCAAATTTCTTACCAACTGGTTCTTGGGCGGGGCCTAATTTGTGGGTGTGGCTTGGTGATCATGTGACTGCCTGCACATGGCTTGTATGTAAATTTTATAAATATTTATGTAAATATGATTTTTTTTAATTAAAAAAAACTTTTCCCAAAATTAGGCAAAGCAGGCAGGCAGATTGAGTTGCACACAGAATCACAAATTCAGAGATCTATCTTTCTGCCATTGGCTATATATCTACTAAGATCTACTCAATTAACATTACCCCTGTTAAGTTTGGAGGCGTGGACGTAATAACGGAGACGAGGCATCGGGTAGTGACTCAACTCTTTAATAGTGACTTCAGAACAGAGCAAAACACTTGGGCAGCAGCAGCTCTTTTATAGAGCTAGCTGCTGCCGCAATAACCAATGAGAACGAGTTTAACCGCACTTAGCCTTCCAATCAGAGACGGCCGCTGTCAACCAATCAGGTTAGCCGAGGCAGCCAATCATGATCGCGTACTAGCGGGCCAATCAGAAGTGCAGGATTACGAGCCTGTAGTTGGAACGAAGCTCGAAGGGTTTTTAATAATGAGTTTATTTAGTTAGTTCGTAACACCCCTCCCCCCTAGGTTCCGTCCGAGGGTTGGTGTGACGTATTCACGCAAGTAGGCAGGCCGTTTCACCTGCCTGTTCGATTTCCGCTGTTCTACCGGTTTCCGTTCTGGTTCCGTTGGAACGTTTGCGGAACCGGATGGTGACGAAGGTTCCACTGTCTCGCTGGGTGAATCAAGGCTGTTTTCTTGGTTGTTTTCTGGGAATTCTGGGATTTCTTCCCTGACTGGGCTGCTCCGTGGCGAGGCCATTTCCCGGCTCGGGCTTCCCTCGGTTGGTGAATATCCCCTGGCTGGCCGTACCGTCTGCTGGGCTCCGCTGATTGGGTCCTCTGTTATGTCTATTTCGGCCCCCTCGTCTTCTCTTCCCTTCCCCCCCCCCAGCTAGAAAATTAGGGGGTTCAAGAGGGTGAGGCGCCAAACGGGAACGAAGTTGGTCGATATGGCGCTTCCACAGTTTGCCGTCATTAGTCTGCAAACGGTACGATCTGGGGCCGGTTATCTGCGTGATGATAGCGGGGACCCACAATGGGTCAGCTGAAAAGTTTTTCGCAAAAACTGGATCGCCTACCTTGAACGCACGACACTTGCTGCTGGAACCGCAGGGTTTTTCTGGTGTGTAGGTCGGGTGTAGGCGATCGAGGTGTGAGCGAAGTTTCCGGCCCATCAAGAGTTCGGCCGGGGTTCTGTTGGTGATGCTGTGCGGCGTAATGTGTTGAAGAAGAAGCATCCGGTTTATCTTGTCGTCAATATCGCCATGTTCCATTTTGTGCAATGTTTTTTTGATGAATTGTACCATCCGCTTGGCCCTGCCATTTGCCGCAGGGTGAGCCGGCGAAGTTAAGGCATGGCGGATGCCCCAGTCCGCTAGGTACTGGTCAAATGCAAGGGCAGTGAACTGGGGGCCATTGTCCGAGACTAAAACGTCCGGTAGTCCATGCGTAGCGAATAGTCTATTTAACTTTTTAACGACGGCTTCAGTTGTGGTGCTTTTCATTTTGTGGACTTCGAGCCAGTTGGAATAGGCATCCACCGTTATTAGAAAGGTGTGTCCCTTGGTGGGTCCCGCAAAATCAATATGGATGCGGGACCAGGGGCCACGAGGTGGATCCCATTCGGTTGGAGGTGCCTTCGGTGGGGCCGCACGGATTTCCTGGCACTTGTTGCATGTGGCCACCCAGGTCTCTTATTTGTTTATCGATACCCGGCCACCACGTGTAACTTCTCGCCAACGCCTTCATCCGCACAATACCTGGATGACCGTCGTGTAATAGTTTTAGGACGCTGTGTTGTAATTTTTCAGGAATGATGACCCTGTCTCCCCACAAAACGCAGCCCTTCTGAGAGAACAGCTCGGTTTGCCGGTTTTTAAATGGTGTGAAGATATTGTCAGGTTCGTTGTCAGGCCAGCCTCGTTCCACCCAGCTGAGGACCCGAGCCAATGTGGGGTCCTCCTGCGATGTCTCGTGCAGTCAGAGGTGGCGATGGGAGAGTTTCGATTTGGAGCGCCGTAAGGGTTGGAGCGGGATCATCTATGGCTTCCGGCAGCGGTGAACGGCTCAAGGCGTCAGCGTGGGGAATGGCTTTCCCCAGGCGGTGTAGCAATCGATAACCGTATGCGGCTAGAAACTCTGACCAACGGGTCATTCTTGGTGATAAGATGTGGGGAGTAGGCTTGTCCCCCGCTAATATGCCAAGCAATGGCTTGTGGTCAGTTATTATAGTAAACGGCCGTCCATAGACATATTCATGAAAGCGTTTAATAGCGGCTACAATAGCAAGAGCCTCCTTATCGAGTTGGCTATAGTTCCTTTCAGTCTTTCATAATGTTCGGGAAAAGAAAGCAATAGGTGCCTCCTTGCCGTTTGGTAGAACATGGCTTAAAATGGCTCCCACCCCAAACGGCGAGGCGTCGCACGTGACGGTTAAAGGCAAAGCCTCGTTATATTGCATTAATACAGCGTCGGAGGTCAAGAGATCTTTTACTTGCTGGAACGCTCGTTCTTCCCGTTGTCCCCAGACCCAGGAAGCCTTCTTGTCTAGTAAACGATGTAGGGGCTCAGCTACCGTCGCCTTCTGGGGCAAGAAGATATTATAAAAGTTAATGAGTCCTAGGAAGGCTTGTAGGTCCGTTTTATTCCTAGGTCTGGGGGCGTTTTTTATGGCTGTTATTTTTTTTTCGGTCGGATGAATTCCCTTTTTATCAAGGAGGTACCCCAGGAATTCAACCCTCTCAGTACAAAGTTGACACTTGTCTTTTTTCACCTTTAAACCTGCGTTTTTAAATTTTTGGAGAACCGCTCTGAGTCGGGTTTTCAACACGTCTCTATTGGGGGCAGCTATCAAGACGTCATCGAAATAAGGCACGACCCCTTTTATGCCTTGCAGCAATCGCTCCATCAGGCTTTGGAAAATGCCTGGGGCTACACTCACTCCGAACTGGAGTCTATTACATTTAAATGCACCATGGTGCGTGACGATAGTCTGGGCCTCAGCAGTCTCTGCATCTACGGGTAGCTGCTGGTAAGCCTGTGCTAGGTCCAATTTTGTGAAGATCTTTCCGCCGCCCAGGGAGTGAAGAAGATGTTGAACCACCGGTACGGGATAAGCGCTTTGCTGAAGCGCGTGGTTTAGGGTGGCTCGGTAATCCCCACAAATTCTTATCGATCCATCCGATTTAATGGGTGTTACAATCGGGGTTTCCCAACGGGCGTGATCGATTGGTTCTAACACCCCTTGGGCTATCAATTTGTCCAATTGTTCATCAATCTTTGGCTTGAGTGCGAAGGGCACTCGACGAGGCTTAAGGCGTATGGGCGCAACATCGGGGCTGAGGTTAAACGATATGGGGGACCCCTTGTACTTGCCTAGCTGCGCTGTGAATACATCCTGGAACTCCTGAACGAGAGCTGCTTCCCAGTCACTGCTCCCGGTCTGGTGAATGCCGGCTAGTTCAATCCCCAATGGAGCGAACCACTGTAAACCCAATAAACTGGGTCGGTCTCGATCGACGATGGTAAGAGGCAGAGTTGCGGTGTGGTCTTTAAAGGAGACCTGGACGTGGCGGGACCTGGCAAGGGAATTCGGTTTCTCTGGTAGTCCCTTAATATGATTTTCTGGGTGCTGAGGTCTTGACGACGGATGTCAGGGATCAGCTGTTTGAAAGTCCTACACGAGACCATTGATAAGGACGAGCCCGAGTCTACTTCCATGACGCATGGGCGATTCTCGATGGCGACCTTCACTCGGATCTTCCTTGCATCCAAAGATGAGACGTGACCGATGGTGATGGTTTGGTGCATCTCCTCTCGTCTAGCTGACGCAGCAGGCGCTCGATTTCTGTAGTGATAGTGGTTCCATTGGTGATTCAGGCGATCCCGGTTCACGGGCGGACTGCCCGTAGCTTGGCGGGAGTTGTTTTCTTTACGGATTGGACTTGATCCCCGCTTGCTCCTGCAGATCTTGGCGATATGGCCCCTCTTTCCACAGGAACGGCAGAGTGCGTCGAGGAATTTGCATTCAGCTCGCGGGTGATTTGCCCCACAACCGGCGCATTGACGCGAAGGTTTTTGGTTCCGCTGGTCTCACTGGTCGCGCTCTGACAGGAGTTGGTTGACCTCTTCTTCATCACTGTCTGATGGGGATTCGAGGTCTTCATGGTGCGCCGTTGTTGAGTGCCTTTCTGGAAAAGGCGAACCCTCATGGGCGAGTTGGCGGAGCGGTGCGTTGGTGCGGCGCATTCGAGCGGCCGTCTTCCTGGTTGCCTCTGCTGCAGTAGCATCAGCAATGGCATCTGCAAGATCGATGTCCCCTTTGGCCATGATCTTGCTCTGCACCGTGTGGTCATCTAATCCCAGAACTATGCGGTCTCGCATAGCTTCTTCGGGGTTTGAAAAACCACAGAGTCCACCCAGGTTCCGGAGATCGGCGATGAAGTCTCCAACGCTCTCGCCCTTCCGTTGGTCCCTCTGGTAAAATTCATGTCTCCTGATGAGGGTTGGCACCGCGGGTGCATAATGGGTCCGAAGGATAGGAGCAAGGTTATCCCAATCCATTGTCTTAACCTCTGCAGGTTTTGCAAGTGCCTTAGCCATTTTAAAAACGGCAGGCCCACAATGGGTCAGGAAGACCGCTCGTTTCTTGCCAGGCGAAGCATCCTTCAGGTTGTTGGTCTCCAGGAACATCTGGAACCTGTCCATATATGAGTCCCAGTCTTCGTTAGCCGGGTCAAATGGAGCGGGTGGTATGGCGCCGCTGGCCATCTTGCCGTTGTTGACGCTCTTTCAGCCACGTGCTCTGTTCGGTGCACTGTAAGTGCTCAGTCGGCTCTATTGTCTCCGCATCCCACTCTCGTCACCAGTGTTAAGTTTGGAGGAGTGGACGTAATAACGGAGACGAGGCATCGGGTAGTGACTCAACTCTTTAATAGTGACTTCAGAACAGAGCAAAACACTTGGGCAGCAGCAGCTCTTTTATAGAGCTAGTTGCTGCCGCAATAACCAATGAGAATGAGTTTAACCGCACTTAGCCTTCCAATCAGAGACGGCCGCTGTCAACCAATCAGGTTAGCCGAGGCAGCCAATCATGATCGCGTACTAGCGGGCCAATCAGAAGTGCAGGATTACGAGCCTGTAGTTGGAACGAAGCTCGAAGGGTTTTTAATAATGAGTTTATTTAGTTAGTTCGTAACAACCCCCTCCCATTTTCTCCAACTATGTGGCAGTGATGAATTCCATAGATGACACTGTGTCTGTCACATAAAATTTGCTTGCAAGTAAACTCACAAAATTAACTCACAACACACCATGTATGTAAATATTGATATTTTTTTTTAAAAAGCAACTTTCTGTTCCATATCTTATTTGTATTTTTCCATTTCTATTTGAACTTCTCTATGGAGGCTGAAAAAAACAAGGTGTGCTTTTATGTGTCCTCTGGAGGTCGTGTGAGATGAATGTGTTGTCATTTGTCCTCTGGAACCTCCCCAAATTGTGTGAGAACAGAACTTTCAGGCTCAGCTCATGGAAGAGCATTCTCCCAATTCAATTCAAGAACAAAGGCCTCATGCAGTGTGACTCAGAGCATCCTAGGGTACAGGTAATCCTCAAGTTACGACAGTTCATTTAGTGACCGTTCCAAGTTACAACCAGCCTTCCCCCGAGTACTTGAGACCCAGTCCCCTCTTTATTTTCAAAGACTTTTGCCCTGGATCTTATGAAGTCCTCAGTTCTTAAAAGAACAGAGGCCTAAAGTACTGTAGTGCGAGATCACACAAGATTAGTAGCCTGTGATCTTGCACTACTGGTCTTGTGTGATCTCCTACTAAAGTACTTTAGGCCTCTGTTTTATGGAAACTGATGCCTGCACCAGATCCAGCCAAAGAGCCCTTGCAAGCTGATGGGACCTTGGGGCAGCAAAATAGCCATTCTTGAAGCATGCCAACCTTTCCAGTCTCAGTTTGAAGAGTGTTTACAAGGCAATGGGAGTCTTCAGGAAGGGATTTACCTCCAAAATCTCATCGCTGGGATGAGGGAACAGACCGAATGGGGGTCCCGCCCGCCAAATGGACACCATGGAGCAGCTGCTCCAAGGTACACCGGGGAAGAAGGAGCTTGTTTCAAAATTGTTTCATTTCTCACAGGTCTCTGCTAAAATTAACCCACCCCAATCAATCTTAAGTTTTCTCCTAATTCCTTCTTGGATGTTTCCCCTGATTATTCCTTAACTCAAAACATACTCTGAGTGAGATTTGCGTTTCTATAGATAATTGCAAGGAAAGAGATATTTTTTAGATATTTTCAAAGCTTTCTTGACACATGAACGTAGAAATCATCATGTCTATATAACACTACTGTAGGCATGCAAATAAACAACCTAATGGAATTTCGGAGAAATTCAGAAGGAAATTCACTTGACTTTCTACACTTTGATATTTTTCTCTAACCTTGTTCTCATTTTCATCTCCCTTTTGCTTTGAAGGTAATAATGGGCAGGAGAATCAAGATTCCTGTGAACTGTTCCAAGTGATCAGTGCTAAAGATGGAACGGAGAAGTTTGGAATTCAAATGGAATTAGAAAGCCATGAGAGAAACCAGTCAAAGAATTGGAATAAGGAAAGCTCATCTTCCAGTGAAGCTCCAATGCAAGACTTTCTTGCACAACAAGAGAAAATAAGGAAAAAATATACTGGAAAAAGTGTGAACCTAATCAAAGCTGAAGTACAAGTAAATGAACAATATTTAACCCAAAACAAAGGAGAAGGTGCTATAGGAAGACACAATGGAGAGAATTACAATGGGACTTTAATTCTTTCTCTTGGAAATAACTTCCTTACATCTCAAAAAGTGATTGACACAAAAGAGAAGCTTTATAGATGTTTGGATTGTGGAAAATGTTTTAGAACAAGCAGGCAACTTACTATCCATAAAACGATCCACACAGGGGAGAAACCATATGAATGCATAGAGTGTGGAAAGACCTTTGCTCATAGCAGTACACTTACTTATCATAAAAGGATCCACACAGGAGAGAAGCCTTATAAATGCATGGAGTGTGGAAAGACCTTTGCTCGGAGAAGTTATCTTATTTCCCATAAGATAATCCACACAGGAGAGAAACCCTATAAATGCATGGACTGTGGAAAGGCCTTTGCTCATAGCAATACACTTACTATCCATGAAAGGATCCACACAGGGGAGAAAGCCTATAAATGCATGGAGTGTGGAAGGACCTTTGCTCATAGCAATACACTTATTATCCATGAAAGGATCCACACAGGGGTGAAACCATATAAATGCATGGAATGTGGAAAGATGTTTGCTCATGACAATGGACTTAGAACCCACAAAAAGATTCACACAGGAGAGAAACCCTATAAATGCATGGTGTGTGGAAAGACCTTCGCTCATAGCAAAACACTTACTATCCATGAAAGAATCCACACAGGGGAGAAACCATATAAATGCATGGATTGTGGAATGACATTTGTTCAAAGAAGTCATCTTATTTTACATAAGATGAGCCATACAGGGGAGAAGCCGTATAAATGCATGGAGTGTGGAAAGACCTTTGCTTACAGACGTATACTTATTTCCCATAAGATGGTCCACACAGGAGAGAAGCCGTTCAAATGCATGGAGTGTGGAAAGACCTTTGCTCGGAGCAGTGGCCTTAGAAGCCACAAAAAGATCCACACAGGAGAGAAACCATTTAAATGCATGGAGTGTGCAAAGACTTTTGCTCAAAGGGGTAATCTTATTTCCCATAAGATGATCCATACAGGGGAGAAACCATTTAAATGCATGGAATGTGGAAAGGCCTTTGCTCAAAGACGTAATCTTATTTCCCATAAGATGATCCACACAGGAGAGAAACCATTTAAATGTATGGAGTGTGGAAAGACCTTTGCTCAGGACAGTCACCTTAAAAGGCACAAGAAGATCCACTCAGGAGAGAAACCGTATAAATGCATGGAGTGTGGAAAGACCTTTGCTCAGGACAGTGATCTTAAAAGGCACAAAAAGATCCACACAGGAGAGAAACCATATGAATGCATGGAGTGTGGAAAGACCTTTGCTTGGAGCAGTAGCCTTAGAAACCACAAAAAGACACACTCTTATTTCCCGTAAAAGAAGCCACACAGGGGAGGAGCCATTTAAATGCATGGAGTGTGGAAAGAGTTTCGCTCAGAATGGTCATCTTACTTCCCATAAAAGGATTCACGCTCGGAAGAAACTATACAGCAATAGCCACTCCTGGGTCCTCATTTTAGCAACCTCAAAAGGAGGAAAAACTTAATCAACCATGAGCTGTTAAGGATTGAACTCTTGGCTGTGGGCAATTAGCCTGTAGTACTGCATTCTAACCACTGACCCACCATGTTTCCATACATTTGTATGTGTGTGCATATTGTGCCTTTCTGATCCAAATGAGACAATGTTGAATCTAAAATGAAAAAAACAAAAACAAAAAAGATATTTAGACTTTGGAGAAAGTGCAAAGAAGAGCAGCTAAGAGGATTAAAGGCCTGAAGACTGAAACATACGGTTGCAGGATTTGTGGGAGGCTAGTCTGCAGAAAAGGATTAGGAGAGTGACCTGATAGAAGTATTCCAGTACTTGAGAGGCTGCCACAAAGAGGAGGGGGTCAATTTATTTTCCAAAGCACCAGAGGGAAGGACAAGAAACAATGCATGTAAAATAATCAAGGAGAGAAGCAACTTCGAATTAACGAAAATTTTCCTTACAGTGAAGTCGATTAACCAGTGGAACAGCTTTCCTTCAGACATTGAGGTTGCTTCATCACTGGACATTTTTAAGAAGAGACTGGATAGTCACTTGTCTGAAATGGTATAGGGTTCCTGCTTGAGCAGGGCTTTGGTTGAAGACCTTGAAGGTGCCTTCCCAGCTCTATTCTGATTGATTTGATTGATAATCACAGAATTGATGAAAGAGATATCTGAAATGCAAGGTCCTTGAGCGATTTCAGGTCTTGGTTGTTCTCTTGCAGATGTTCATTACCAAACTTGGTAACTTCATCAGTGCTGATAGGGTTTTGCTCACATTTTTTTTATTCTGATGGCTTGCCCTTTCAGCGGGGCTGGAAGCAGTCCTCTTTGTTCCTTGGTTGGACATTACTTAAATAAGCACAAGCACACTGCAGAAACCCTGAACCACATAAAGGTAACCCTATAATCTATACACAGGAATGGTCTGCTGGGGGTTCACAGGGTTCGGGAGAGCCTAACTAAGATTCTGTGTGCTGTTCGGAGAGCCCTCAAATCCCTCCTGCCTGGCCCTGCCCCCCTACCCCCACGGATTCTCACTGGCCCATTTGGATGCAGGTAAGTGCAGGGTGTGTGTGGACACTCTGGGAGGCCCTAAAAATGGGCCTCCTGGAAGTTTGGGAGAGGCTGGAAATGGGCCTGTTTCAGCTTCCAGAGGCCTCAGGGCCGGGAGTCCATTTTGCCCTTCCGTGAGGCTCAGAGAAAAGACTTCCGAGCCTAGAAAGAGACAAAGATTCCCCCCACAAAATGGTGCAGGAGGCTGACTAGGCCACACCCACCATAGCCACGCCCACCAGCGGGTAAGAGAACCCATTGCTAGCTCTTTTTGTAAATTTATTTGAGTTTTCACATAAAGAAAAGAAATACAATTAAAACATCTTTTTTGTAGCAGCATAATCCCGGTTACAGTTCTTCGTTACAGACACAAATTCAGGTTCATGCTCATTTTTATATTCTATTCCATATCTTATTACAATTTTACATTTTCTACATGGCTTCTCCTCTTTTAATTTCTCAATTTTATTTTATTTATTTCATCTCAATTCAAATCATTATATTTATATTTTTTGTCTGTCCTGTTTCAATTGTCTATTATCTTTTCTCATTAAACAAAATTTCTCCTGTAGTTACTGATTGAGTATGGCCTTTATATCTTTTCCCTAAGTTATAACCTCAATATAATACATAACTTGCATTGATTCTGTTGGTACATTCTTAAACTACACAGTATTCTTAAAAAGAAAAAGAAAAGAAGTTATAAATGTATATAATTAAAACAACATTCCATTCAAATTCAATTCTATCATTAATATTAGTATTCATTACAGTCTTAACATTTTTCACTTTTCAATTAAATATCATACTTCTATGAGAACAATTATAAACTTTCCATAATCAATTCCCCCCTCTTCACTTATATTTTATAAAACATTGACTAAATTTAAAGTGTTCCCATTCCTTCCTAATTCAATTTCTCATTTATTTTTATTTCATTTACTTTATTCACAAACATTTCACTAAGTTACACTAACCATTCTATCCCTCATTCTAATCATATGTTGTTTCCAATTTTCTAAAGTTATTTCTATTTCAAATATAACAACACAATCTCATGTACCTTTACAGAATCCCCTTTCAGTTAGATTTTTCACCCATTATCTCTAAATAGGTCCTGTTTCTTTATATCTTGCTCCGGACCTTTGTGACTTCTTTTCACTTTCCTTCTTCTCTTTCTTCTTCTCTCTCCCTTTTTACCCTTTGTCTCTCTCTACCTCTATTTCCCTCTTCTGTATTCCCCTTTTCAGTTGCTTTCCATTATTATGCTTATTTTTTTGAATTATTTTTCTTTTCTTTGGTTGTTTTTAAGTCTTAAATTCTCCATCCTCTTTCCCACTTTACTTTTTCTTCCCCACATAGTTACTTGTTCATTAAAGATGGCTTCTTCTTTGTCCCAGTCTTCTTGTTTTGCAGTCTTTTCTTGTTGTTTCTCATAGTTCCAAATCTCCATTTCTAGAAATTGAAAAATGAAGCCAAAGGAACCCTTCCCTTCTTGTGCATCTTCTTTGTGCATTTTAGGATTCCATTTTCAATTCATCCAAAAAGTAATGTCATTGTAGAAATTTTTAAACAACCACCTGATTGATTTTAGATCATTCAAATATAATAGCCAAAATCCAAAGTCACCAAGAAAGAGCAAAAGAAACAGCTTGTGTGTATTTGGATTACCAAATACACACAAAGCTGTTTCTTTTTGCTCTTCCCTCACTTTCTCTTCCTGGGGTTACTATTTAGTTGCAAAGTTTCAGTTAAAATATCTTTTAGTAGTCTTATTGAAATTTTACTTTAGATTCTTTTAAAGTCAGCAGTCTCCTCCCTCTTCAGATCCTGCCCTTATTCTTTTTCTCTCCCTTCCTGCTTATAGAAAAAAAAAAAAGAGAAGTTTTTAATGTCCAGAAATCTTTATTGTCCTTTGGCATTTAAGTTATATTTTCAGCAATTGCCTATTGATGCCAAAGTGGATTTTTCCAATTTCTTATTCTTAATTGTCAATATAAAGAGGAGGAGGAGAAGGAAAAAAAGGTCAAACCTTTCCCTTTTCACTTTCTTTCGCTGCTTCCAATTCTTCTTTGGGAGCGATGTTATTTTCTTGTAAAATTTAAATTCCAGGGTACCTTAGTTATTGCTTTTTCAACTTAGCCCAGGACGTTCTTTTTCCGGTTAGGTCCTTCTTTGAGGTGGCCTACTCAGGTAAGGGAGTAATGGCTAGGAGGAGATGTGGATCCTCTCTCTCTATACAACATCTTCCAACAAACTCGATATTCACACAAGTTCATCAAAAGATCATCACACACACACACACACACACACACACAAGTTCTCTCTCTCTCTCTCTCTCTCTCTCTCTCTCTCACACACACACACACACACACACACACACGCACACACACACACAAACCTGTGGGACTTTGTAGGTGCCGAGTAATGTTGATGTCTGAATGGAGGTTTCCCTTTTAGCCGCATCAACAACAGCCAGAAGGTTTTCCTTCCTTCCACAGCTGTAGTTGGGAACATTGGCTTGTCCAGTAGCGAGGATGTCTAGCAAAGCTTCTGAAGTAGCAAGGGTGCTGACATAGTTGTCATGCATGTTGTAGCCAAGTGTGAGATTGGGCGGGAACTTGCGATTCTTGTTGACCATTTGAATGGCGAAAACCATGATTAGCAGTTTAAAGTAATGTCCTGTACTGTAAAATATGTTCATGTTATTACCATCGTCATCAACACAAACAACAAAATTATCTCTTTTAAAGTTAATTCTCTTTGTCTCCACAAGCCTATTGTGTCTTAAGCCAATACAGATCTAAAGCCAAAGGCAAATGATAGCCATCCATCAGCATCTAATTTTAATGAGCATTGAGAAGATGGGATGGAGCAATCCTTCACCGTGGTTAAAAACTACAAATACATATTGTTTGCAAAAGTCCTAGTATTCATCTGCTCTGTAACTTGCATTCAAAACCATTCAATTATTAAAGAAAAACTGACCCAGAAAAGCAAGTGTGAAAAGAAGTTATCATATTACCTTTTAAGGACCAGGCACTGAATATCAATGAGGAGTTATTACATATGGAAGTAGGCTGGGCAGAGGCATCTACAACCCTTTCAGTCACTACTTAAACCAAACTCAGTATTCAAGTGAGGGACATGGTATTAGAAGGGAAAGCACAAATAATCTGGACTTGTTTGAGGCTTTATTTGCCACATGTTTGGATTTGAGCCTATTCCACAAATGAAGACAATGTAAGAAAGTCATGGAAATCAAAGTGATTCAAGAAATTAGGCAGGTCCTGCAATATACAAGTAAGTGAAATGAAGAGTCTTACAACCGCAAATGGTGGGAATGCAACTCCATCAGACTTAGTAACTTACGAGTGAGACTGACTAGAAGGAGTCATGTTGAAAGGCAACGTTCTAGGTGATGATGTTGTTTCAGTGGTGATTATGCCAATGAAATGGTCTCCTGGCCTGTAAAAGTTCCATGTTTTTTTCCTATCCCGGATCTCAAAATTCAGTGGGCATTTCACTCTAAGCTTCTCCAAGATTGCCTGAGACACCAGCAGCATCAGAAGTAGTCGAAGCATAATGTACAGGACTGACACAATCTCCTTCCTGTTTCTAAACAAGAGCAAGAAGAATGAGAAGAATTCAAAGCACTCTCACTTTCCTGATTCAGACAGAGACAAATCAATCTTCATATGGAAAGGAGAAAAGGTATATTCAACATTTCAATCTTTGACTTCTACTGTACAGAGAGTGAGCTGTGGCATTTATCTTTTTCTGATGAAAGATCCCTTTCTTGCTACTTTAGTCTGATGTTCATATCAAAGGCAGTCACTACAGCAGAAAGTGTCCCAAAGATCGGGATGGTGATAATTATAGTGATAAGCAATAACTCCTCTGGGGATTTTGAAGTTTTTCCAAGACTCCACATACAGAAGGTCAGCTGGAGAATAGCATGCAAGTAAGTGAAAAGTTACTAAAACCTTGGAGGTGTTACATATACCCCTAGAGGTGTTGTGGTCCTTCCTGTCAGGACATGCCCAGAAAATGATGCTGGAGGAAAATAGCTCAACATCCAAGGAATTGACTTCTTCTGTCTTTCATTGTGATGTTTGGTCTCCAGAGACTGCTGAAGAAAGTCACTTCTGAAGTTTTATTAAACACTGTATCGATGCCTATCTTCTAATGCGAAGGAACCAATTGGTATCATTGAAACTTTCCTAATGTTTAGAGTAGGGTCATTTGGGGGTTTTCTAGTTCTCCATATTTCAATCCTAAATTGGAGCTGATTTTAAAATTATTTGCACCTGAAGTGAAATTTAATTTCCAATCAATTCTAGAAAAGTCAATTGTTGGTTGAGAGCCAACTATCAGGCAGAAAAGTGACAGTATGGGTATATAGGTGAAAGTTATAGAAATAATAAGTCTTCCCCCGACCTCTTTGTGCTGTCCTTCCTTGTGAGTTCTGCAGCTCTGACAATGGCAGTGCCCATGGCATGGTGGATGATGCTACCGGATTTCTTGCCATACCCATCCAGAAACTGGTTTGGAAGAACCTGGTGGTCCCCCTTATTCTCTGTGGATGCAGTTGATGGAGAGAGGCCCTTTTGGCCTTCCCAGCTCTGAGGCTATGTGTTAGCCCTCCCCCAATTATTGCCAAATGGTTGTAGATGTGATTGAGAGTCTCTATTTTCTTGATGCAGCTACCCTGTTTCACCGAAAATGCAACCTACCCTAAAAGTAAGTCGTAGCTTGAATTTTACATGTTTTATTTATTTATTTATTTATTTGATTTGCCAATTGTTTACAAGATAATAAGTATAAGTGTATACATAGTTGTGAATATATGAAATGGGTACATATAAGAAAAATAATAGAATAAGAGAAACAATAGGACAGGGACGGTAGGCACGTTGGTGCGCTTATGCACGCCCCCTACAGACCTCTTAGGAAAGGGGTGAGGTCAATAGTAGACAGTCTAAGGTTAAAGTTTTTGGGGTTTGGGGAAGAGACTACAGAGTCGGGTAGAGTATTCCAGACATTGACCACTCTATTGCTGAAGTCGTATTTCCTGCAATCAAGTTTGGTGCGGTTTACTTTGAGTTTGTATCTGTTGTGTGCTCTTGTGTTGTTATGGTTGAAGCTGAAGTATTCATTGACAGGTAGGACATTGCAATATATGATTTTATATACCATGCTTAAGTCGGACCGAAGACGGCGTAATTCTAGGTTTTCTAGTTTTAGAATTTCGAGTCTGGTGGCATAAGGTATTCTACAACGAGTAGAAGAGTGGAGAACTCTTCTTGTGAAATACTTCTGGACTTTCTCAATTGTGCTAATATCACATACGTAATGAGGGTTCCAGACTGATGAACTGTATTCGAGTATTGGTCTAGCAAATGTTTTGTATGCTTTGGTTAGTAGTGAGATATTACCAGAGAAAAAGCTACGCAGGATTAGGTTAACAACCCTTAATGCCTTTTTGGCTATGTAGTTGCAGTGGGCTCTAGCACTTAGATCATTAGAGGTGAGTATTCCCAGGTCCTTTACAGAGCTTGGGTCATCAACAAGATCTTGACTATTCAGCTTGTATTTTATTTTCTGATTTTTTTTACCAATATGTAAGACAGAGCATTTATTTGTTGAGATTTGAAGTTGCCATTTGTTTGACCATTCAGATACATAGTCTAGATCTTTTTGTAGGGTAGTAGTATTGTCTGTGGTATTGAACAGCTTTACATCATCAGCGAAGAGAACGCAATTGCTCTTAATATGATCACAAAGGTCGTTTATGTAGAGTATGAAGAGAGTTGGTCCTAGAACACTGCCTTGGGGAACACCACTATTGACAGGTACTGGATTTGATAGGACGTTCCCGATTTTGACCATTTGTTGTCTGTTTGACAGGAATGCTTCTATCCAGTTATTCAGTTGTCCAGAGATACCATAGGATTTTATTTTTAGGAGTAGTTTGTCGTGTACCACTGAATCAAAGGCTTTACAGAAGTCTATGTAGATTGCATCTATTGCTTTGCCCTGGTCGAGTTGTGTAGTCCATATGTTTTTGCAGTGTAAGAGTTGCAGATTACAGGATAGTTTTTTTCTGAAACCAAATTGTTTATTGGAGAGTAGGTTGTTTGTCTCTAAGTGGAGGATGATGGATTGGTTAATAATTGATTCCATGACTTTACAGGTGACGCAGCATAAGGAGATTGGTCTGTAATTTTCAACTAGGCTTGGGTCTCCCTTTTTGAAGATAGGGATGACTGTGGCTTGTGACCATAGGTTAGGCAAGGAGCTGGTCCTGAAAGATTTTTCAAAGATTATGCTTAGAGGTTTGGCTATGGCAGTGGATAGCTTTCTTAAGAAGTAGGCACATATTCCATCCGGTCCAATAGATAGAGATGGTTTTAGATTGCGTAGTGCTTTTTCAACGTTGTCTGCTGTAAAATCGATATGTATTAGATCATTGTTGTTATCTGTGGTACGGCTAGGAAACATTGGGCATGATCCATTGCTGTTTACAAACACTGAGCCGAAGAATGTGTTAAAGATGTTGGCTTTAATGGTGTCGTCGCTGCAGTCTTTACCATCAGGTCCTATCAAGGGAGGGATGGACCTTGAGTCTTTTAGTTTGTTGTTTACAAAATTGTAAAAAGCACGGGTGGAATTGGTGCTTAGAAGGTTTTCCTCTTGTTTAATGTGATATTTGGTGCATTCGGTCTTTATCTGGTGGCATAAATTTTTGTATCGGTTTTTGAAATTAGCAACGTGACCAGATTTGTTTTTCCGCCAGAGTGATCTCTTTTTGGATTGAAGTTTCCTTATTGATATGGGTAATCTGCTTTTTTGTTTTGTTTTTGGAGTTGTTGTTGGAACATATAGTTTGATGACTCTTTTGACTTCAAGTAAAAAAATGTTGTAATGGTCTTCAACAGTATTGCATCCAGTGAATAGAGATTGCCAATCGAGGGATGAGAGATCGTTATCTATAAGATCATAGTTGCCTTTTTTGACGTTACAATTAGGGATGACATCATTGTGATTTTTGTGTGGACGTATGTTGAGACAAAAGTCAATCATATTGTGGTCACTACTGGAAAAGGGTTCTTTAGTTTGTATTGCGTAAATTAAATTCAAACTATTGCAGAAGATGAGATCGAGGCAGTTGTTTAGTCTAGTGTTGTTGGTTACTAGTTGTTCCAGTCCTAGATTTGTAATAGCATTGTAGATTTGTAATAGCCTTTCCCGCTACTCCCAAGCCCATCATCCCCGCTCCCTCCCATGCGCTCCATTTTCCCGCCCTTTCTACCTTCCTGGCCCTTTGCCCCAAGTCCACCAGAGGGCGCCCTCCGCCGAAGGGAATATTCCAGGCACTTCCCCACTGGGCCATTGGAGGGCGAAAGTCACGGCTGCCTTCCCAGAGGAGGAGGAGGAGGAGGAGGCGGTGAAGGAAGTGACATCACTGAGCCTTGCCTCTCTAGGGTGCCGCACTCCCTGTCCTCAACTGGGGCGTCGCAGGAGGCAGAGAGGGTGCGGGAGAGTCTGGCAGAGAGACATCCAGACGTGCACCGGGTGAGAGGGGGTGGGCTCTTCCCGGGTCCCATGCCCCACAGACGCCCTCTCCATGCCAAGTGAGGGGAGGGCGAGGCTGGTGGAGGCCCAGCAGGAAAGGAGAGAAGCTGAGTGAGGAGGAAGAGGCAGGATTCGCACCGGGCTCCCCGGGGGCCCCCGGTCCTCTCTCCGGAGGGGGAGAGAAGCGAGACGAGGCGGCCTCTCCAACTGCCAGCTTCCCGGCCGTGCTCGCGGGGGGCGGGGGGGCTTCCCCTGCGGCTGGACGAGCCGCTTGGAGCTCCGGGCAGGTTTGGAAAAGGGGGTCCAGGGGCTGAATCCCCCTTTCTGATCCTGGGCGTTGTTTTTTCTCTCCCTCCCAGATCCGGAACCTCGGAGCCCTCGGCAGCCTTTGCAAGCCAGGACTTTCTCTGTGGAGGAAAGAAGGAAGGGAGGGAGCAGGAGGACCAGCAGGGATCTGTCCTGCGGCCCCAGAAATGGTCCCGTGAAGGAAGAGTCCCCTGGAGACCCCCCAGAGTCCCTGGAGCCCTTTGGAGCTGCTCTGCCGGAGAGAGGAAGGATGGAGACACCCCCTTTGGCCAAGGAGGGGAGCGGAAAAGGCCTCATGACTCTTCAGCCTGGCGGCTGTGGGGAGAGCTGGACCAGAACCTGGCAGAAGGTCCTGCAGGAGGGAACCTTCCTCCCTTCAGAAGTTCCACACTGGACCTCCTTCCAATATCGGGAGGCTGAGGGTCCTCGAGGACTTTGCAGCAGACTCCATGACTTGTGCAGCCGATGGCTGAGGCCAGGAAAGCACAGCAAAGCCCAGATGCTGGACCTGGTGGTTCTGGAGCGGCTCCTGGCTCTCCTGCCCCCAGAGATGGAGGGCTGGGTGCGGGAGTGTGGAGCAGAGAGCAGCTCCCAGGCGGTGGCCCTGGCGGAAGGCTTCCTCCTGAGCCAGGCAGAGGAGCAGAAGGAGCAGCTCCAGCAGCAGGTGGGAGTCTTTAGGGAGCTCGGGAGGGAATAAATAGAGAGAGTGTTTGAATGCTTCACCCCTCCTTCCCAAACTTCTCCCACGTTCATAATATGAGCCAATTCTCCAGTTTTTGTAGGACATTGTTCCACTGTTTTCTTACTCAGCCACACGGATGGATATTGGGGGCTTTGAGGTTGTGTTCCGAATAGAAGAATCTACTTTGTGTTGTGTGACCTACATTAATTCTGCTTCTTCCTTCCTTCCTCCTATTTGAAGTGCTGCACTGTGGAGATCAGAGATCCTGAGGGAAAGAAGAACCCATCAAATCCCCCTCAGGAGCTATTTTTCCGGAGGATCCCTTGGGAAGACCAAAGTCAGAACACCTCAGTAGGTAATGGAAGATCCTCCGATTCCCCATCTGTCTTCCCTTCCCTCTCTCTACTCTCCTATAGAACACCTCCTCCTATTTTGTTAATTATACATTTTTAAATTATTTATTCCTTACAGAGAAACAAAGAATGAAGCTTTCTGGTTTTTATGACGGAGATCAGACAGTGGTTGAACCTCCAAATCAAGTAAGAAAGGGAAAAGAGATTAGATTTGAAAACTCCCTTCACGAAGTAAAGTGGGTGTGCAGAGGGCTCTCTCCGTCTATTCCCACCCTTGTTTGGCCTGGATTATTTTTGTGTTCTTCCACAACACGGAGAGCAGAATAGCAGGTTCAAGTTGCTGTCAGCCAGCATAGGTTCCCTCTGGTTATCTTGTTCTGCTAAGTTCTCCTCCAACTTGTAGTTTAGAAGAAGCAATTTTTAAAAAGTCCTTCCATAAATAGGAATAAATGTATCATTACAGTGGCAGGAACTGCTAGAGACCCATTTTTGGGGGTAACTCTTTGACTCAGAATTGTGCAAGGCTAATGAAAAATAAATAAATACGTTGCCACATTACCATTTTCAAAAAGCTTTATTTATAACCTGTAGTTCAAAAATAAGCAAATCGTATTAAAAAATAAAGCAGACTATTAAAGTCCAAAAGGAGTTGCCGTGTTGAGGATGTAATCATGGTACTTTTGGCTTCCAAAATAATTTCCAATCCTCTGATTTGTGCCTCGAATAGGAGATCAAACATTCCTGCTCTGCAAAGCCTGCGAAAGGACTTTCCCAGGGAATTTTCTCTTCTTTGTTTTCTTCCTTTCAGCCAATGGCTCAGACTATTGAGTCAATCAATGATAGAGCGATAGATCATTTGATCCAGAAGTGGGATTACTTTACTGAAAGGCACTGAAGGTTTTGCAGAATCAATCAACTTGATAAAACTTCCCCAAATATTTCTTCACTGAAAGCAAGTTTCAGATTTGCCCATTTTCTCACCTAAAATTAGGACTTGTGTGACCCCCAGCCATTTAACTTAGTGCATATCTCTGCTTTGGGAATTTGGGAACAATGGAACGGAATAACAGAGTTGGTAGGGATCTTGGAGGTCTTCTAGTCCAACCCCCTTTTTCTGTATCCTGTACAGAGGTGGATTTATAAACTGGACAGATGCAGAGAAATAACTCAACAAGTCGTCCATAACAAAGAACATTTATTGGTTCATCAAGTATCCTCATAACTCATATTTGTGACAAAGTTCTTCTTTGATGGCCAATCCTTTGCATATCTGCCTTGTAGTAAAAGGTGGTTATCTCCTAGCATAGTGCTGACTCATGTTAAAGTGGTTGTCCACTAGGTCTCCAAGATCCCTGTTGCTCTTACTGTTGAGCCATTTATCACCTATTCTATGCACGTGCGATTTTTTTTCCTAAATGTAGAACCTTACATTTCTGTTGATTTCGTTTTGTTTCACGGAGCCCAATCTGTCGATCCTTCTATATCTCAAGCTTATCTTCTGGAGTGTTGGTATTCCTATCAATTTGGTCTTGCCTGCAAATTTGACACATTCCTCTTCTGTCCTCTTGTCTAAATCAATGATGAAGATGAACAGATCTTGCAAATCCTCCTCTTTTGTTCTTTTTTCCATGTCCAGGAGGGTCTTCTGTCCTTTGAGGAGGTGGCTGTGTATTTCTCTGAGGAGGAATGGTCTCAGCTGGAACCTGACCAGAAAGCGCTGCATTCGGAAGTCATGCTTGAAAACCATAGGAACGTGGTCTCTCTGGGTAAGAGTTTTCTACTCCCCAATCAAGAAGAGAGATTATCGTTAGTTTTTTTATTTAAAAAAAACCACTAATCGGATATTGTCTCCTGGGAGGGAGAAGGAAAGGAACATACGAAGAATGGTTACAGGAACTGGGCTTGGCTAGTCTAGTGAAGAGAAGGACCAGGGGGATATCATAGCAGTCTTCCAATATTTGAAGGGTTGCCACAGAGAGGAAGTGGTCAATCTATTTTCTAAAGAGCCTGTAGGCCAGACAAGGAACAATGGATGGAAACTGAACAAGGAGAGATTTAACCTGGAAATAAGGAGAAACTTGCTGACAGTGAGAACAATCAACCAATGGAACACCTTGCTCTCAGAAGTTGTGGGAGCGCCATCACTTGAGACTTTCAAGAAGAGATTGGACTACCATTTGTCAGAAATGGTGTAGGGTGTCCCGCTTGAGCTGGGGATTGGACTAGATCAGGGGTCGCCAACCTTTTGGATCTGAGTGACCACCAAACTTATAATTTTAAATCCTGGGGACCACTAATATCAATTTTGACTGATGGTGGCTTGCTGGTGTTGGTGGGAGTAAGAGAGAGAGATCTGATCTAACACCCCCCCACTCTCTCTCACACACACACACAGGCAGATAACAGATAATCAGAGTTGGAAGGGACCTTGTGGGTCATCTAGTCCAACCCCCCGCCCAAGCGGGAGACCCTACACATTTCTGACAAATGGCAGTCCAATTTCTTCTTAAAAGTCTCAAGTGATGGCGCTTCCACAACTTCTGAGGCCAAGATGTTGATTGTTTTCACTGTCAGAAAGTTTCTCCTTATTTCCAGGTTGAATCTCTCCTTGTTCAGTTTCCATCCATTATTCCTTGTCTGGCCTAGAGGCAGGGGTGGGATTCAAATTTCTTACCAATCGGTTCTTGGGCGGGGCCTAATTTGTGGGTGTGGCTTGGTGGTCATGTGACTGCCTGCACATGGCTTGTATGTAAATATTATAAATATTTATGTAAATATGATTTTTTTTAATTAAAAAAAACTTTTCCCAAAATTAGGCAAAGCAGGCAGGCAGATTGAGTTGCACACAGAATCACAGATTCAGAGATCTATCTTTCTTCCATTGGCTATATATCTATTAAGATCTACTCAATTAACATCACCTCCCTCCCATTTTCTCCAACTATGTGGCAGTGATGAATTCCATAGCTGACACTGTGTCTGTCACATAAAATTTGCTTGCAAGCAAACTCACAAAATTAACTCACAATACACCATGTATGTAAATATTGATATTTTTTTTAAAAAAGCAACTTTTACCCAAAATCAGGCAAAGCAGGCAGGGAGATTGAGTTGCTCACAGAATCACAGATTCACTCGGAGATCTACGATTCTGCCATCGGCTACCTGCACTGAATCATAGAAACTTCTGTCCTAAGGAAGGTTCGGCTTTGCTTAAAAGCAGAGCCGAAGATCTAAAGATTAGCTAGAAAGAAAGAAATGCAATGATTTCCTTCTTTGTAGCTAATATAAATCTCCCGGCACAGCAGAACAGCTGATGGTTGGAAGAAAAAAAAAAAGGAAAAATAGCAACTTAGCAGGCAAATTTGATGGCAAGGTAAGGAATGATATTGCTGGGAGGGTTCTGCGGGGC
This sequence comes from Notechis scutatus, assembly GCF_049901735.1. NCBI lineage: Eukaryota > Metazoa > Chordata > Lepidosauria > Squamata > Elapidae > Notechis > Notechis scutatus. Next base: position 13,961,381 of record NC_142010.1, on the reverse strand, counting down.
ATGTGAGTGGTGCAAACTTGTGTTTCCGGGCAGCCTGGATTAATTGCTTTCGGGGGACCTCTGGGGGTGACATTTCTCTCCGGACCACCAAAATTTTCTCACGGACCACCAGTGAGCCACGGCCCACCTGTTGGCGACCACTGGAATAGATGACCTACAAGATCTGTTCTAACTCTGATTATCTGTTATCTGGCTTTCTCGTGCTCCAAGGAAGGAAAGAGTCATTGTCTCTTTGCTTAGATGCTTTCTGTTCCATATCTTATCTGTATTTTTCCATTTCTATTTGAACTTCTCTATGGAGGCTGAAAAAAACAAGGTGTGCTTTTATGTGTCCTCTGGAGGTCATGTGAGATGAATGTGTTGTCATTTGTCCACTGGAACCTCCCCAAATTGTGTGAGAACAGAACTTTCAGGCTCAGCTCATGGCAGAGCATTCTCCCAATTCAATTCAAGAACAAAGGTCTCATGCAGTGTGACTCAGAGCATCCTAGGGTACAGGTAATCCTCAAGTTACGACAGTTCATTTAGAGACCGTTCCAAGTTACAACCAGCCTTCCCCCAAGTACTTGAGACCCAGTCCCCTCTTTATTTTCAAAGACTTTTGCCCTGGATCTTATGAAGTCCTCAGTTCTTCAGACATGATATTCTTCCGATTAAAATCGGAATTCCGATATTTTTGGGAATCGCCCCCCTTCCCCCCCCTTCTTCTCCTCCTTCCCCTCCACTCGGAAGCCCCGAGTCAGGAGTTGCTGGCGCGGCTCTGCGTGGCTCCAGTCCCGCGTTGTCTCAGGAAGGGAAAGGCAACGGCAGCAGCGGCTCCTGGTTTTGCCTTTCCCTTCCCGAGGCAACGCGGGACTGGAGCCGCGCCGGCGGTAGCAACTCCTGACAGCCCCAGCCGGATACCTGAGCGGAGCCCGGGCGGTGCGAGCAGAGCTCGCTGAGCGGCAGGAAAAGGGAGCTGGGCAGCGATTTCTTGGCGCGCGGTGGGGGGGACTCTTTTGGCCGGCCCCGATTTTTTTTTCAGAGGGGAATATCATGCCTGGTTCTTAAAAGAACACAGGCCTAAAGTACCGTAGTGCGAGATCACACAAGATTAGTAGCCTGTGATCTTGCACTACTGGTCTTGTATGATCTCCTACTAAAGTACTTTAGGCCTCTGTTCTATGGAAACTGACGCCTGCACCAGATCTAGCCAAAGAGTCCTTGCAAGCTGATGGGACCTTGGGGCAGCAAAATAGCCATTCTTGAAGCATGCCAACCTTTCCAGTCTCAGTTTGAAGAGTGTTTACAAGGCAATGGGAGTCTTCAGGAAGGGATTTACCTCTAAAATCTCATCGCTGGGATCAAGGAACAGACAGAATGGGGGTCCTGCCCGCCAGATGGACACCATGGAGCAGCTGCTCCAAGGTACACCGGAGAAGAAGGAGCTTGTTTCAAAATTGTTTCATTTCTCACAGGTCTCTGCTAAAATTAACCCACCCCAATAAATCTTAAGTTTTCTCCTAATCCCTTCTTGGATGTTTCCCCTGATTATTCCTTAACTCAAAACATACTCTGAGTGAGATTTGCATTTCTATAGATCATTGCAAGGAAAGAGATATTTTTTAGATATTTTCAAAGCGTTCTTGACTCATGAACATAGAAATCATCATGTCTATATAACACTACTGTAGGCATGCAAACATACAACCTAATGGAATTTCGGAGAAATTCAGAATGAAATTCACTTGACTTTCTACACTTTGATATTTTTCTCTAACCTTGTTATCATTTTCATCTCCCTTTTGCTTTGAAGGTAATAATGGGCAGGAGAATCAAGATTCCTGGGAACTGTTCCAAGTGATCAGTGCTAAAGAAAGAATGGAGAAGTTTGGAATTCAAATGGAATTAGAAAGCCATGAGAGAAACCAGTCAAAGAATTGGAATCAGGAAAGCTCATCTTCCAGTGAAGCTCCAATGCAAGACTTTCTTGCACAACAAGAGAAAATAAGGAAAAAATATACTGGAAAAAGTGTGAACCTAATCAAAGCTGAAGTACAAGTAAATGAACAATATTTAACCCAAAACAAAGGAGAAGGTGCTATAGGAAGACACAATGGAGAGAATTACAATGGGACTTTAATTCTTTCTCTTGGAAATAACTTCCTTACATCTCAAAAAGTGATTGACACAAAAGAGAAGCTTTATAGATGTTTGGATTGTGGAAAATGTTTTAGAACAAGCAGGCAACTTACTATCCATAAAACGATCCACACAGGGGAGAAACCATATGAATGCATAGAGTGTGGAAAGACCTTTGCTCATAGCAGTACACTTACTTATCATAAAAGGATCCACACAGGAGAGAAACCTTATAAATGCACGGAGTGTGGAAAGACCTTTGCTCGGAGAAGTCATCTTATTTCCCATAAGATAATCCACACAGGAGAGAAACCCTATAAATGCATGGACTGTGGAAAGGCCTTTGCTCATAGCAATACACTTACTATCCATGAAAGGATCCACACAGGGGAGAAAGCCTATAAATGCATGGAGTGTGGAAGGACCTTTGCTCATAGCAATACACTTATTATCCATGAAAGGATCCACACAGGTGTGAAACCATATAAATGCATGGAATGTGGAAAGATGTTTGCTCATGACAATGGACTTAGAACCCACAAAAAGATTCACACAGGAGAGAAACCCTATAAATGCATGGTGTGTGGAAAGACCTTCGCTCATAGCAATACACTTACTATCCATGAAAGAATCCACACAGGGGAGAAACCATATAAATGCATGGATTGTGGAATGACATTTGTTCAAAGAAGTCATCTTATTTTACATAAGATGAGCCATACAGGGGAGAAGCCGTATAAATGCATGGAGTGTGGAAAGACCTTTGCTTATAGACGTATACTTATTTCCCATAAGATGGTCCACACAGGAGAGAAGCCATTCAAATGCATGGAGTGTGGAAAGACCTTTGCTCAAAGGGGTAATCTTATTTCCCATAAGATGATCCATACATAGGGGAGAAACCATTTAAATGCATGCATAGAGTGTGGAAAGACCTTTGCTCAAAAACATAATCTTATTTCCCATATGATGATCCACATAGGGGAGAAACCATTTAAATGCATGGAGTGTGGAAAGACCTTTGCTCGGAGCAGTGTTCTTCGAAAGCACAAAAAGATCCACACAGGAGAAAAACCATTTAAATGCATGGAGTGTGGAAAGACTTTTGCTCAAAGGGGTAATCTTATTTCCCATAAGATGATCCATACAGGGGAGAAACCATTTAAATGCATGGAATGTGGAAAGGCCTTTGCTCAAAGACGTAATCTTATTTCCCATAAGATGATCCACACAGGAGAGAAACCATTTAAATGCATGGAGTGTGGAAAGACTTTTGCTCAAAGGGGTAATCTTATTTCCCATAAGATGATCCATACAGGGGAGAAACCATTTAAATGCATGGAATGTGGAAAGGCCTTTGCTCAAAGACGTAATCTTATTTCCCATAAGATGATCCACACAGGAGAGAAACCATTTAAATGTATGGAGTGTGGAAAGACCTTTGCTCAGGACAGTCACCTTAAAAGGCACAATAAGATCCACTCAGGAGAGAAACCGTATAAATGCATGGAGTGTGGAAAGACCTTTGCTCAGGACAGTCACCTTAAAAGGCACAATAAGATCCACTCAGGAGAAAAACCATTTAAATGCATGGAGTGTGGAAAGACTTTTGCTCAAAGGGGTCCTCTTATTTCCCATAAGATGATCCATACAGGGGAGAAACCATTTAAATGTATGGAGTGTGGAAAGACCTTTGCTCAAAGACGTCATCTTATTTCCCATAAGATGATCCACACAGGAGAGAAACCATTTAAATGTATGGAGTATGGAAAGACCTTTGCTCAAGACTGTGATCTTAAAAGGGACAAAAAGATCCACACAGGAGAGAAGCCATATAAATGCGTGGAGTGTGGAAAGACCTTTGCTCGGGGCAGTCACCTTAAAAGGCACAATAAGATCCACTCAGGAGAGAAACCATATAAATGCATGGAGTGTGGAAAGACCTTTGCTCAGGACAGTGATCTTAAAAGGCACAGAATGATCCACACAGGAGAAAAACCATATGAATGCATGGAATGTGGAAAGACCTTTGCTCGGAGCAGTAGCCTTAGAAGCCACAAAAAGATACACTCTTATTTCCCGTAAAAGAAGCCACACAGGGGAGGAGCCATTTAAATGCATGGAGTGTGGAAAGAGTTTTGCTCAGAATGGTCATCTTACTTCCTATAAAAGGATTCACGCTCGGAAGAAACTATACAGCAATAGCCACTTCTGGGTCCTCATTTTAGCAACCTCAAAAGGAGGAAAAACTTAATCAACCATGAGCTGTTAAGGATTGAACTCTTGGCTGTGGGCAATTAGCCTGTAGTACTGCATTCTAACCACTGACCCACCATGTTTCCATACATTTGTATGTGTGTGCATATTGTGCCTTTCTGATCCAAATGAGACAATGTTGAATCTAAAATGAAAAAAACAAAAACAAAAAAGATATTTAGACTTTGGAGAAAGTGCAAAGAAGAGCAGCTAAGAGGATTAAAGGCCTGAAGACTGAAACATACGGTTGCAGGACTTGGGGGAGGCTAGTCTGCAGAAAAGGATTAGGAGAGTGACCTGATAGAAGTATTCCAGTACTTGAGAGGCTGCCACAAAGAGGAGGGGGTCAATTTATTTTCCAAAGCACCAGAGGGAAGGACAAGAAACAATGCATGTAAAATAATCAAGGAGAGAAGCAACTTCGAATTAACGAAAATTTTCCTTACACTGAAGTCGATTAACCAGTGGAACAGCTTTCCTTCAGACATTGCGGTTGCTTCATCACTGGACATTTTTAAGAAGAGACTGGATAGACACTTGTCTGAAAGAGATCCTATAGGAATATCAATAGATCCTGAAATGGTATAGGATCTCCTGCTTGAGCCAAAAGTGCGGATAGGGCGCCAGTCGCCAAAGCCTTGTACCGGGCTTAGGACTTCAGGCACCAGGGTTCCCTCAATTCCTGGATGGACAGAAGGAGAAAGTTTTGTCTCTGGGGGACCTTTAAAAGAAAAGAAAAATATTCTTCCGATTCACTAGTGGATCCAGAAGTGAATTAAAATATCTCTCTGGCAACTCCCATCCCATCAAATTTGAACCCCCAAATGTTATCAGTACATTTTTGTCTAAAATTCGGTAAGTTTGGGGTTGGGTTGGGCCATAAAAATGATTCATGCCATCTGATAGTCTGTTTCCCTACTAAAAGTAATCTATACGAGTTGAAGTTGCTTTCAATAAAATGCCAAATTGAACCTTTTCAATTTCCACTGATTTTAAAAATGCTCCATCCATTTTCTTGCTGAAATATTTTTTCTCATCCAGAATGTGCATTTCTTGTTCAAACAAATAGTCAGGACTTTCACTTTGTAAAGCCAACTGCCTTTTTTTAGCTAATCCCAGGTGGAAATGGGCTTATGAAAAACAACCACCCACACCTGAAATGTTGTCCTTTGAGTGGCAACCAGATTAGATCCCTGCTTTAAATTAGAAATAAGTTGAATGTTCTTCAGCATTATAGAACTAAGTACTATTAACAATTAGGGCAGTGATCCCCAACCTTTTTATGCCGCGGCCCGGTACCGGCCCAGCAACCAGCGGCCCGGTAGGACTTGTTCCGCGGACCGGTACCATCGGTCAACCGGTCAAGAGAGCTCCAATTCCTCGCTGGCTGTGGTGCTGCGCCTCCCCTTCTCTCAACTACCGCAGCCCCACTCCACGCCGGACTGGGGGGAGGGCAAAAGGAAGCCCCACTCCCCTCCACGGCTGGCCTGAACCCCCACTTGACCTGCGGCCCCACAAGACTGAAAAGACCCCCCTCCCACTTTCCCCGCTTCGCTCTCTGCGCCGAACTCCCTCAGCCATCGGGTGAACTCAAGGGAGACTCTGCCCGGAGACCGATGACGCTGCAACAAGGGAGGATTCTCATTGGTCTTTCCGCTTTCATGAACCCTCCCAATCCCGAAGTTAGAGAAAAACGCCCCTCCCCCCAATTCAGACCCCCGCCCCCGATTCCGCCTTCCTCCCCTCTCTTTGGGGGCGCTTGTGGGGCGGCATCCATGGCTTTTGCCGGGCTCCCCCTGGTGCTGCTGGTGGGGGCGCTGGGCCGGATCCCCGGAAGCGAAGGGGGGAAGGAACCCCCGGTTAGGAGGGGGCTGGGCGGGGGGGGGGGAGAGGAGAGGTGCTGGGAAGGGCCGTCAGTGCTCCTGGGGGGAAGAAAGGGGCTGAGACCCCCGTAATAGGGAAAGGGGTCGAAGCAAGAGAAGCGGGAGCCTGAGAAGCCTCCATCTCCGCGTGGTCTCCGCTCCCTCCCTCAGCTCACTTTGCCCAGGGGGGACAAAGGGGTCGCCGTCTTCCCTTCCTGGTGACTGTGGAGGGGAGGGGGGTCGCGGGAAGGCATATGAGACGCAGTCGGACCCCCCCCTCATCCCCCCACCGGTGACTGGGTGGGAGTGGGACCTTCCGGGCCCCACATTAGACCGGGATCCAGAGCCCCCAAAGTCCGTTGCCTGGAAAGAGGAAGGAGGCGGGAAGCGAAAGAGGGAAACTGAGGGAGGTTCACTCCTGAAAAACGGCATCAAAGCCTTTCCCGCTACTCCCAAGCCCATCATCCCCACCCCCTCCAATGCGCTCCACTTTCCCGCCCTTTCTACCCTCCTGGCCCTTTGCCCCAAGTCCACCAGGGGGCGCCCTCCGCCAAAGGGAATATTCCAGGCACTTCCCCACTGGGCCATTGGAGGGCGAAAGTCACGGCTGCCTTCCCAGAGGAGGAGGAGGAGGAGGAGGCGGTGAAGGAAGTGACATCACTGAGCCTTGCCTCTCTAGGGTGCCGCACTCGCTGTCCTCAACTGGGGCGTCGTAGGAGGCAGAGAGGCTGCGGGAGAGTCTGGCTGAGAGACATCCAGACGTGCACCGGGTGAGGGGGGGGCTCTTCCCGGGTCCCATGCCCCACAGACGCCCTCTCCATGCCAAGTGAGGGGAGGGCGAGGCTGGTGGAGGCCCAGCAGGAAAGGAGAGAAGCTGGGCGAGGAGGAAGAGGCAGGATTCGCACCGGGCTCCCTGGGGCCCCGGTCCTCTCTCCGGAGGGGAGAGAAGCGAGACGAGGCGGCCTCTCCAGCTGCCAGCTTCCTGGCCGTGCTCGCGGGGGGGGGCTGCCCCTGCGGCTGGACGAGCCGCTTGGAGCTCCGGGCAGGTTTGGAAAAGGGGGTCCAGGGACTGAATCCCCCTTTCTGATCCTGGGCGTTGTTTTTTCTCTCCCTCCCAGATCCGGAACCTCGGAGCCCTCGGCAGCCTTTGCAAGCCAGGATTTTCTCTGTGGAGGAAAGAAGGAAGGAAGGGAGCAGGAGGACCAGCAGGGATCTGTCCTGCGGCCCCAGAAATGGTCCCGTGAAGGAAGAGTCCCTGAAGCCCTTTGGAATTGCTGTGCCGGAGAGAGGAAGGATGGAGACACCCCCTTTGGCCAAGGAGGGGAGCGGAAAAGGCCTCATGACTCTTCAGCCTGGCGGCTGTGGGGAGAGCTGGACCAGAACCGGGCAGAAGGTTCTGCAGGAGGGAACCAGCCTCCCCTCTGAAGTTCAGCCCTGGACCTCCATCCGATACCGGGAGGCTGAGGGTCCCCGAGGACTTTGCAGCCGACTCCATGACTTGTGCAGGCGATGGCTGAGCCCAGGAAAGCACAGCAAAGCTCAGATGCTGGACCTGGTGGTTCTGGAGCGGCTCCTGGCTCTCCTGCCCCCAGAGATGGAGGGCTGGGTGCGGGAGTGTGGAGCAGAGTGCAGCTCCCAGGCGGTGGCCCTGGCGGAAGGCTTCCTCCTGAGCCAGGCAGAGGAGCAGAAGGAGCAGCTCCAGCAGCAGGTGGGAGACTTTAGGGAGCTCGGAAGGGAATAAATAGAGAAAGTGTTTGAATGCTTCACCCCTCCTTCCCAAACTTCTCCCACGTTCATAATATGAGGCAATTCTTCAGTTCTTGTGGGACATTGTTCCATTGTCTTCTCACTCAGCCACACAGATGGATATTGGGGGCTTTGAGGTTGTGTTCCGAATATAAGAAACCACTTTGTGTGGTGTGACCTACATTAATTCTGCTTCTTTTTTCCTTCCTCCTATTTGAACTGTGGAGATAAGAGATCCTGAGGGAAAGAAGAACCCATCAAATCCCCCCCAGGAGCTATTTTTCAGGAGGATCCCTTGGGAAGATCCAAGTCAGGACACCTCAGGAGGTAATGGAAGATCCTCTGATTCCCCATCAGTCTTCCCTTCGCTCTCTCTTCTCTTCTATAGAATACCTCCTCCTATTTTGTTAATTATGCATTTTGAAATTATTTATTCCTTACAGAGAAACAAAGAATGAAGCTTTATGGTTTTTATGATGGAGATCAAACAGCAGTTGAGCCTCCAAATCAAGTAAGAAAGGGAAAAGATATTAAATTTGTATTCTTCCTTCAGGAAGTGAAATGGATGTGCAGAGGGCTCTCTCCTTCTATTTCCCCCCTCCCTTGTTTGGCCTGGATTACTTTTGGGTTCTTCCACAACATGGAGAGCAGAATAGCAGGTTCAAGTTGCTGTCAGCCAGCATAGCTTCCTCTGGTTATCTTGTACTGCTAGGTTCTCCTCCATCTTGGAGTTTATAAGAAGCAATTTTTAAAGGTCCTTCAAGAAATAGGAATAAACGTATCACAGTGGCAGGAATTGCTGGAGACCCTTTTTTTTGTAATTCTTTAACTTTGAATTGTGCAAGGCTAATGAAAAATAAATACATTGCTACATTATATTTTAAAAACCTCATAACCCCTAATTCAAAAATAAGTAAATCATATTAAAAAAATAAAGCAGACTTAAAATTCAATGGGAGTGGCTATGTAGAGCATGTAATTAAGGTACTTTGGGCTACAGAATAATTTGCAATACTTTGTGTCTCGATTAGGAGATCAAACATTCCCGCTTTGCAACAGCTGAGAAATGACTTTCCCAGGGAATTTTCTCTTCTTTGCTTTCTTCCTTTTAGTCTTTTCTGTATTCTGCACAGTAGTGGATTTGCCAGCTGTGCAGATGCAGATAGATAAACTCCACAAAACATCCATAACAAAGTACATTTATTGGTTCATCAGGTATCCTCATAACTCACATTTGTGACAATGTTCTTCTTTAATGACCAATCCTTTGTATATCTGTCTTGTAGGTAAAAGATGGTTATCTTCTAACAAAAAGGTTGGGGATACCGGGCTAACCCATCTCGTTCTAGCAATAGCAAAAGCAGCTACCATGATTCCATGAATTCAGGCAAAAGTGAGGGAAACTCCCCCAACCCATCAAGGCTCAAATTAGTGACCAATCGAGATTACAGATGTGGCCACGTGACATGAACTACATTTCCCAGATTACCTTTAACTACATTTACCATGATGCATTCCCTTAAGGGGACAGCTCATAATTCCTGAGCAACTATCCAATTCCCATAGACTAACTGGGACAGCACACTCACCGCCTGGAATTGTAAATTCCACTATTAAAAGAAGAGAAAAAAAAATTAACTACAAATTCCCCAACCCAGGTCTGTTTTGGGGGCAAAGGGTGAGTATCTCGGACGTCTGACTACTTCAGTGTGTGCTAAGGCGTCAGGGGGCATTGAATCCCAGCAAGAGCAAAATCTTGGCTTCAGGATCTAGGGTGGGAAATAGGTGAGCCATATGCTTCAGGTGAGGTATGCTGCTAGCTACCTCTGGTGTTGCAATGCGGCTGCGGTCATCTGGTATCCAGTTCCATTCCAGCATGGGCGGCAGTAGGAACTGGGAACTTCCATCTAATGACTTTATACAGAGTCCAGTAGCTTCCCTCCCCGCTGTTCATCGTGGTGCGGTGCACGTCGACATCGTGAAGTGCACTTCTTCCTCTTCATCAAAGAGGTGGAAGAATGCGGATTTGGCTAGTGAGCGATCGCTCTGAGGGTCCAGTATTACATCTTCACTGCTTCTTCTGGGCGTCCATCTGGGTAGACGACATGAGCGAGGGGCTGGTGTGCACTACTTGACACTACTGCCTCTGGGTGTGCTTCTGTAACACGTTGAGGCTCCTTGTTCAAAGGAGGGCTACGAGATGTCTGCAGTGATGGATCGGCGTCTGGATGCAGCGTGGTCGGGTGCATGTCGCTTTTGCACATGTGACATTGCACTTTGGCTGTGCAGTATTTGGGTGACTGTTTGGATTCGCAACACTTGTTGCAGAATTGGAGCTCTTTTATTAACTCTTTCCTTTTGGACAGGGATTTCGCTGCAAACCCCTGGCACCTGTTCAGTGAATGTCGAGTGTGGAGCAAAGGACAATACTGGCTTCTCTTTGGAGTCGGAGAACTAAATTGGGTTGTATCTGATGAGTTCTCTCCTGAACTGTGTATGGAGGAGGAGTCGATATCGGTTTTATGTGTTGTGGCTTGGTGATGATCTGTAGAGATGTGCAGTAGAGTCTGGAGAGGTGCAGAGTTTCGGTAGTGGTCTCTGTTAGGTGGGTAAAATCTGCGTCTGAGGCAAAGGTTTCTGAAGCTGTTGCAGGACTCTGTTTGCCAGATGACAAATTCTTGGAGAAAGGCAAAGGGTATGTCTCGTTTGCAGTTTGCGGCAAGAAAGGCATCGGACAAAATGATCCATCGTTGTAATATTTCTTTTGGGATTTTGGCGATGATTACTTCTTGCGTTATGAAGAGATCAAGGCAAGCAGTCCTGGTAAGTCAGAACATTGTTTGGCTGTTCGCAGCTCTGTAAGGATGTTGGAAAAGTCCTGTAGTTTTCGGGTTTCGTGGATGGCGATACATGGGAAATTGTAAAGTCGTTCTAGGAGTGAGTATTCCATCAATGTGTCATCGCCATATTTCCGGTCCAAAGAATCCCACGCTCGTTTTAAAGCAGTGTCTGGGTTGTTAAGTATGCCTGTGTAAACGTGTTTCACCATGTAGCTAGACCGTGGTCCTAGCCATGCCAACAGAAATTTAAGTTCTTTACCGGGAAGCAGCTGTTCATGTTGAGCGGTACTTGTAAAAATGGTCTTCCATAGTAGGTATTCTCTGCCTGGCTTGTTGAATTTGTACACACCACTGGCTGCTAAGTCTAACCTTCTGCACCTTAGTGACGGTTCTCTGTTACTTCTCTGTGAGGGCAAGTCATCTCTTCGTATGACGTCATCAAAGGCGTGGAGTTCTGGCTCGAGGGCATGTGTTGTGGATGGTACGTGGTTCTCCACAGAGTGCTTTATGAGGAGGTCGGTATCTGCCCCCACATATGTAGATAGTACCTTTTGAGGGTAGGTGCAGGTTCCACGCTGTGCGTCAGAGTTGTTTAGCGGTTGTGGTGAGAAATCTTTTGCCTGAGGGTTGAGTGTGGCAATTGTGATTGGTTGTATGTCAACTTGTTGAGAAGTTGTTGTGAGCACTGGTGGGCTAATTTGCTTGCCTGGCAGGCCATGAGACATTGGGTTAGGGTTGCTGATTCTGGGAAGAGAATCTCGGACTTTAGGTCATACAGCATCAGTTGGGGAAGGTTTGCTGTTGGTGGGAAGTGAATCTCGTATTATTAGAGGCATTATCGTATTATCCACCTGCTCGTTTCGAAGCCAGTGCTGCTCATCCACGTAGGCCTTGACCTGTGTATCTGGGCTCTCTTCTCCCAAGTCTTCGAGTTTGAAGTTGAGGGAGGCAGCGTTGGCCACCTTCTGCCATGCTGCAGCCTGTGCTGTTTTCACTGCCGTCTCTATTTGTCGTTCGAGTAACTCCACTTGGGCCTGAGTTTTGGCTATTTCTGCTTGTTTGGCCTGAGCTTTGGCCATTTCTGCTTGTTGTTTGGCCATTTCTGCTTGTTCGTTGGCCATTTCAGCCTTCTGCCATATCACCTCTGTCGTAATACGTAAATCTGCCTCTGCTGCTGCAGCTTCAACTTGGGCTTGTACAGCTCGTTCGATGTAACTTGCTGCTTTGGAGGCCTTAGATGCTCCGCTACGATGGGAGGATGCTCTAGAAGGATGGTGAGACCCAGCAGCAGAGAATTGGCGTGAGACACTGGAAACTGCTTGCGATATAAGCGCTTTTGGATGGAGGGAGGAGGCTTTCTTTGAGTGGTGGGAAGAAGCTGTTTGTGATTGAAAATCTCTGTCGGATGTGGCCTTCTCCCTTGGTATTTGCTCCTCCTGTAGCGCATCAAGGAGCGCGGCCTGGAGGGAGTTTTTCTCTTCCCTGATGCAGTCTTTGCGTTCTTTGTTTGTCTCCTTGAAGCATTGAATGTGTTCTTGGTGCTCTGGGTCTTAAGCTTACTTTCACTGTCTCGCCACCGTGCGAGATGCTCCTCTATCTCTTTCTGCATTAGTAGGAGGTTCTTTTTTTTTTTTTTAAAACAAGTTTTATTAAAAGTTTCAACAACAAACAAATCATTACATATTAAATCTTTCCCTGTCTTTCTACAATAATTTCCCCAATATTCTCATAAAACACAAACAAACACAAACAAACATAAAAAAATCTTTTAGTAAAGTACCTTGGCCCCAGTTACCTCTCTTTGCATGGGCTAAAATAATAGCGCATATCACTCTTCACAATTCTATCTTATTTAATCCATCTTAATTAAATCATTAAATTTGTATCTTTTGCCCATTCATTATCCCTCTATCTCTTCTTATAATAAAAAGAATTTCTCCTGAAATCACTAATTAGAGTATGATGCCTTTCTATCCTCCCCCTAAGTTAGTAAAATTAACATTCAACATAACAAATACCCAATTTGGTTCTGCTTGGTACATTCTATCCACCAAAAATGTTTAAATACATTGTATCCTCCTTTCCTTCGATATTTTATTACATTTCAAAGATCAATCATTATTAAAAACTTCAACATTTTAATTTCTTATTAAATCTTAAACCATTCTAATTTACTATTTCCAATATAAATGTTACAATACCATCTTCTGTACCTTAGCAGAATCTTTCTTACAAAAATTTATATTTCATCCTTTGTCTCTAAAAAAATCCCTCTTCTCCCATCCAATTTTAAAGCTTTGAGGCTTTTCTCCGCCTTTCCCTTTCTTTCTTCCCCACCAAATCTTCCTACCCCCCTTCTTCTTCTAACCTCTGCCTTGCTGGGATCCCTTCTCTGTTGTGTTCCCTTTTTCTCTTGTTTGTTATCATTATATTTATTTTGCATCATATTTTTCTCTTTCTCAAATGTTTTTTTAGATCTTAAGTCCTTCATTTCCTTGCTCTCTTCCTTCCTTCTTCCTTAGATAAGTTTTGGGATTCAATGAAGATGGCGTCTTCGTCTCCTCCTTGTTGTTCTTCTTCCGTTTCCATCTGTTCCATTGTCTGTTGGTAATTGACCAGCGCCATTTCTAGAAATAGAAAAGCTTTTTCCATGCCATCTTTGCAGGCTGCTTTTGTTTGCTCATATTCATCCCTCAGGTCTTCAAAAGGAAAGCCATTATAAATAAATCTTTTCTTTTCTTTATTCCTCTTCCTTCTTACACCAACCAAATATTCCGAGAGAAAGGCAAAACAATCCCAAAATCCACAATCCTCAATAAATCCAAGCAAGCCAAAATTCCCCCTTCCTCTTCCAGGGGTGGTATCAAACAAATAAAAAAAAAAGAGTCCAAATCTATATTTTAAAGCCTTATTAAGATTATATTTCTGTCCTCAAGTCTTCAAGGCATCTCCACCAACAAGATCCAAATTTATATATTTTCTTTATCCTCTCCCTTCCGGCTTAATTCCGTCGGGAGGGAGAGTAAACTTCCCTTCAGCACCTCAAAATAGCCGCTTTTTTTTTCTCTTGTGGAAAAAATCATCAAAAAACCATCTTTTCCAGGAATTAAATTAGATAAATCTCAAAGCCCTGGGTCAACCAAGAAGAACTTTCACTTTCAATAACTTTCTCTTCTTCCTCCTGCGCATACTTGCCCGGCTGTCAACTTCTTTGTGGCGGCCATTACGGACCGCCGCTGCACCGTCCTGGTAAAAGGGGTTCTGCCGGCCAGGGAGGGGTCTGCAACACCCCAAACCCTTCCTCCGGATCCCCCTTACCTTCAGCTACCCCTGCAGGGCAGCCTTGCTCCGCACCCGTCCGGGTCGGAGCCCCAAAACGGCTAGCGCGGCAGGATCGCAGCTCGCAATCCCTACCGCTCATGCAAGCCGACAAACCGGAAAACCGCATTAGTAGGAGGTTCTTGAGGACAACTTCCTTTTGGGGAATCACAAATCCTTACCAGCTCCGTCCATGCGTCTGCATGACGGAGATACTACCTATCCCAATCCTCTCTGGCAACCAAAACTGGATGCAATATTCCAAGTGTGGTCTTACCAAGGCCTTATAAAGTGGTATTAACACTTCATGTTATCTTGATTCTATCCCTCTTAATGCAGCCTATGCTTCTGTTGGGGTTTTTTGGGGAGCAACTGTAGCATACTGCTGACGCATGTTTAAGTGGTTGTCCACTAGGACTCCACGATCCCTGTTCTGTATTCTGTACAGGGGTAGATTTTGTCTTTTGTACAGATGCAGATAGATAAACTCAATAAAACATTCATACAAAGTCTTTATTATTGATTCATCAGATATCCTCATAACTCACATTTGTAACGAAGTTCTTCTTAATGTCCAATTCTTTGCATATCTGTCTTGTAGGTAAAAAGATGATTATCTCCTTATCCCTTTTCTCCCATCTCGTAGCGGTAGAGGTAGAACAGTTACCACGGGTCCGTGAGTTCAGCCAAGAGTGAGGAAATTTCCCCCAACCCATCGAGGGTCAATTTAGTGACCAATCAGGATTACAGATGTGGTCACGTGACATGGACTACATTTCCCAGGCTACCTTAACTACATTTACCATGATGCATTCCCTTAAGGGGACAGCTCACAATTGCTAACTAACTATCCAATTCCCATACACTGGCTGGACAGCACAATCCCTGTTGCACTTTCTACTGTTGAGCCAGGTATAACCTATTCTATGCCACTGCATTTGGTTTTCCTTTCCTAAATGTAGAACCTTACATTTGTCACTGTTGATTTCGTTTTGTTAGATGGGGCCCAATCTGTCGATCCTTCTATGACTCGAGCTTATTTTCTGGAGTGTTGGTATTCCTGTCAATTTGGTCTTGTCTGCAAATTTGATGAGTTCCCCTTCTATCCTCTTGCCTAAATCATTGATGAAGATGAACAGATCTTGCAAATCCTCCTGTTCTCTTTTCCGTGTTCAGGAGGGTCTGGTGTCCTTCGAGGAGGTGGCTGTGTATTTCTCTGAGGAGGAATGGTCTCAGCTGGATCGTGACCAGAAAGCGCTGCATTCGAGAAGTCATGCTTGAAAACCATAGGAACATGGTCTCTCTGGGTAAGAGTTTTCTAATCCCCAATCAAGAAGAGAAATTATAGTTAGTTTTTTATTAAAAAACCACTAATCAGATACCATCTCCTAGAAGGGAGAAGGAAAGGATCTGGCCTTGTCATGCTCCAAGGAAGGAAAGAGTCAATGTGCCATTTCTTATCTGTATTTTCCCATTTATATTTCAACTTCTCTGTGGAGGCTGAAAAGAACGCAGGTGTGCTTTTATGTGTCCTCTGGAGGTCGTGTGAGAGGAGTGTGTCGTCATTTGTCCTCTGGAACCTCCCTAAATTGTGTGAGAACAGAACTTTCATGTTCAGCCCATGGAAGAGCATTCTCCCAGTGCAATTCAAGAAAAAGGCCTCATGCAGTGTGACTCAGAGCATCGTAGGGTACAGGTAATCCCGAGTTCACTTAGCGACCGTTCCAAGTACTTGAGACCCAGTGCTGAAATTATGAGTGTTGTAGCACAAGGCCACTGTTCATACTTACGAATGACAGTAGAGGCACCACAATATTCGTCCTACCTATTCCCCCACCCCATCTTGCAGGGACTTACTGTTTTTTTCAGACTATAAGGTGCACTTTTCCCCTCCCAAACAGTGGTTGGAAATGTCTGTGCATCTTATATAGCGAATACGGGCCTGTTTTTGACCTCCCAAACCCTCAGCGGATCCCGTTATCGCCCTCTCACTCTGCAGGGCAAAACGGGCCTGCTTTAGGTCTTCAGACGCCTCCACGTGTCCCATTTTTGCCCTCGCCATCATCAGGGAGGCTGAGAACAGGACACGCAAAGGGTTTGGGAGGCCAAATATGGGCCTGTTCCTGGCATGGAGAGTGCTTCTGGAGCGCGGGAGGGCAAAAATGAGACGTCCAGAGACCAAACATTTTTATTTTCTTGTTTTGCTTCTCTAAAGCTAGGTGTGTCTTATAGTCTGAAAAATACGGTACTTTGCGACCATGTGGCGAGCCGTCGGTTCCTTTGCCTACTTCAGTGCATTTGCAGAAAAAAAAGTAGTGAGAGATCCATGAGATCAGCAGTGGGAAATCTAGCGCTATTGATCTCACGTGATCTCACACTACAGTGCTTTAGGCCTCTGTTCACTGCTAAACAAGGCCTACAGCAGATCCAGGGCAAAAGAGAGGAAAGGCCTCTTTGTTTTCAAAGACTTTTGCCCTGGATCTGGTGCAGTCCTCAGTTCTTAAAAGAACACAGGCCTAAAATACTGCAGTGCCCCAATAAATCTTAAGTTTTCTCCTAATTCCTCCGTGGATGTTTCCCCTGATTATTATGAACTTCAATGGTGAAAAAATAAGTTTCTACATTTAGGCAAAAAAAAAAATGCACAGGTACAGTATATGTGGTACCTTGTTCAATAATAATAACTGTAAGAGGGATCTTGGAGTCCTAGTGGACAACTATTTAAATATGAGCCAGCAGTGCGCAGCAGCTGCCAAAAAAAGTCAATACATTTCTAAGCTGCATAAACAGAGGAATAGAATCAAGATTACAGCAAAGTGTTAATACCAGTTTATAATACTTTGGTAAGGCCACACTTGGAATACTGCATCCAGTTTTGGTCACCACAGTGTAAAAAGGATCTTGAGACTTTAGAAAGAGTGCAGAGAAAAGCAACAAAGATGATTAGTTGGACCAGAGGCTAAAACATATAAAGAAAGGTTGCTGGAATTGGGTATGTCTAGCTTAATGAATAGAAGGACTAGGCGAGACATGATAGCAGTCTTCCAATATCTCAGGGACTGCCACGAAGGGAGTCAAGCTATTCTCCAAAGCATCTGAGGGTAGGAGAAGCAATGGGTGGAAACTAATCAAGGGAGAAGCAACTTAGAACTAAGGAGAAATTTCCTGACAGAACAATGAATCAGTGGAACAACTTGACTCCAGAAGTTGCGAATGCTCCAACATTGGAAATTTTTAAGAAGATGTTGGATAACCATTAGTGTGAAGTGGTGTAGGGTTTCCTGCGAAGCAGGGGGTTGGAATATAAGACCTCAATGGTCCCTTCCACCTGTGTTATTCTATTCTATTCCTTAACTGAAAACTGATTCTGAGTGAGATTTACATAGATAGATAGATAATTGTGCAGAAAGATATGTTTTCTAGATATTTTCAAAGCTTTCATGACTCATGAATATAGAAACCATCATGTCTATATCACACAACTGTAGGCATGCAAACTTACAACCTAATGGAATTTCAGAGAAATTCAGAAGGAAATTCACTTGACTTTCTACACTTTGATCTTTTTCTCTAACCTCATTATCATTTTCATTTCCCTTTTGCTTTGAAGGTAATAATGGGCAGGAGAATCAAGATTCCTCTGAACTGTTCCAAGTGATCAGTACTAAAGATGGAATGGAGAAGTTTGGAATACGAATGGAATTCGAAAGCCATGAGAGAAACCAGTCAAAGAATTGGAATCAGGAAAGCTCATCTTCCAGTGATGCTCGATCTCACGAGACTTTCTTGCCCAACAAGAGAAAATAAGGAAAAATATACTGGAAAAAGTGTGAAGCTAATCTCAAAGCTGAAGCACAAGTAAATGAACCCTATTTAACCCAAAACAAAGGAGAAGGTTCTATAAGAAGACACAATGGAGAGAATTACAATGGAACTTTCATTCTTTCTCTTGAAATAACTTCCTTACATCTCAAAAAGTGATTGACACAAAGAGAATCCTTATAAATGTTTGGACTGTGGAAAATATTTTACAACAAGCAGGGAACTTACTATCCATACAAGGATCCAAACAGGGAGAAGCCATATAAATGCATGGAGTGTGGAAAGACCTTTACTCGAAGACATCATCTTATTTCTCATAAAATGATCCACACAGGGGAGAAACCATTTAAATGCATGGAGTGTGGGAAGACCTTTACTCGAAGAGATCATCTTATTTCTCACAAAAGAATCCACACGGGGAGAAACCATATAAATGCATGGAGTGTGGAAAGACCTTTGCTAATAATAATGTCCTAAGAATACACAAAAGGATCCACACAGGAGAAGCCGTATAAATGCATGGAGTGTGGAAAGACCTTTGCTAATAACAGTGTCCTAACAACAAACAAAAGGATCCACACGGGGAGAAGCCATTTAAATGCATGGAGTGTGAAAAGACGTTTACTGATCGCAGTGGACTTAAAAGCCACAAAGATCCACTCAGGAGAGAAAACATATAAATGCATGGAGTGTGGAAAGACCTTTGCTAATAACAGTGTCCTAAGAATACACAAAAGGATCCACACGGGGAGAAGCCATATAAATGCATGGAGTGTGGAAAGACCTTTGCTCAAAGAGGTCATCTTATTTCTCATAAGATGATCCACACAGGGAGAAGCCATATAAATGTATGGAGTGTGGAAAGACCTTTTCTTGGGCAGTGCCCTTGAAGACACATAATGCTCCACACAGGAGAGAAACCATATAAATGCATGGAGTGTGGAAATACCTTTTCTTGGAGCAGTGACCTTCGAAGACACATAGTGCTCCACACAGGAGAGAAACCATATAAATGCATGGAGTGTGGAAAGACCTTTGCTAATAACAGTGTCCTAAGAATACACAAAAGGATCACACGGGAGAAGCCATATAAATGCATGGAGTGTGGAAAGACCTTTGCTCAAAGAGGGTCATCTTATTTCTCATAAGATGATCCACACAGGGAGAAAGCCATATAAATGCACGGAGTGGAAAGACCTTTTCTTGGAGCAGTGACCTTCGAAGACACATAATGCTCCACACAGGAGAGAAACCATATAAATGCATGGAGTGTGGAAAGACCTTTTCTTGGGGCGGTGACCTTCAAAGACACATAGTGCTCCACACAGGAGAGAAACCATATAAATGCATGGGTGTGGAAAGACCTTTGCTAATAACAGTGGCCTAAGAATACACAAAAGGATCCACACGGGGAGAAGCCATATAAATGCATGGAGTGTGGAAAGACCTTTGCTCAAAGAGGTCATCTTATTTCTCATAAGATGATCCACACAGGGAGAAGCCATATAAAGTGCATGGAATGTGGAAAGACCTTTTCTTGGAGCAGTGCCCTGAAGACACATAATGCTCCACACAGGAGAGAAACCATATAAATGCATGGAGTGTGGGAAAGACCTTTTCTTGGAGCAGTGACCTTCGAAGACACATAATGCTCACACAGGAGAGAAACCATATAAATGCATGGAGTGCGGAAGAGCGTTTACTGGTTGCCGTGGCCTGAGAAACCACAAAAGCACCATTCAGGAGAGAAACTATATAAATGCATGGTGTGGAAAGACCTTTGCTCAAAAATGTAGTCTTATTTCCCATAAGATGATCCACACTGAAGAAGCCATATAAATGCATAGAGTGTGAAAAGAGTTTTGCTGAGAATGGTCATCTTCTCATAAAAGGATCCATGCTTGGAAGAAACTATATAGCAACAGCAATTCCACCTAGAGTTATATACCACTTCACAATGCTTTACCACATTCTCTGAGCAGTCTACAAAGTCAGCATATTGTCCCCAGCAATCTGGGTCCTCATTTTAGTGACCTCAGAAGGATGAAGCGATGAATCAACCATGAGCCGGTCAGGATCAAACTCCTGGCTGTGGACAGTCATCCTCTGTAACAAGTCACTCACCATGTCTCTAGATTTCTATGTGTATTTATATTCTGCCTTTCTGATGCAAATAAGACAAGGTTGAGTCCAACAAAATGAAACTTAATGTGGAGAAAATAAGATTTTACATCTGGGCAGGAAAAACAGATTACAGGAAATCTGGCTCAAAAACAGTAACTGTGAGAGGACCTTGGGAGTCGAATGGATGATGAGTTAAACATGAGTCATGTGTGCAGCAGCAGTCAAAATAGCTAGTATAATCCTGTCAGGTTTCCAAGTGATGAAATCCATTTAAAAGAAAAGAGCACGTCCGTCTTCCAAACAATTTCTTTTTTAGGAAAGCATCAAATTGGCAAAGTCCGTTGTAATTCTGGATCTGACACAACCGAATTACACCACATAATATTGGAAATTAGGAACAACCCCAAAAGTCACATTCCCCAATAGAAGTAAATCAACATTGCCTGGTTTCATCAATCTCCACCTCAAGGCCTCAGCAGGGTCAGTTTCTTTTTCCATGGGAAGGAAATCACTTAGCCTAAACAGTCTTCACTATCTCCGCTCCTCCCACCTTAGGAATGTGGCAATCCCAAAACCCTCCACCCCGTAACCACCAAAGAGAAAGAAAAGAAAGAAAAAGGAATATATGATAGGGCTAAGTAAATGTCTATGCATATGTCAATTTTAGCCTTGACAGGCTGCCCCCCATTTGAAAGAAACCCTGTAATGACATAGAATACACAAGAATTAGGTTAAACACAATAATACAATACAGCAATTTAACTTCTGCCTCCGCAGGATCCACTTTGAGCTTCTGTGGATATTTTCATGGAATTTTTCCACCAGTCTATACTTTCCAGCTATTTACCCAAGTTGCTTGTGAAATAGGATAGCCTTTCCAATAAATTAGATATTGTAACTTCCTCTGAAAATCCTAAGAGTCCCAAGATTTTCTTAACCTCATAATGTTAATGCCCGCAATGAGAAAAAGGCTTCGAGACTTCATGTTCTTCTGGCCTCAATGAGGAAGTTACAAATGGCTTTAACACACTACTATGAAAAACCGGTTCTGAAGGGAGAATTTGGGTCCTTTGAGTGACATTTGTTCAACCCTCCATCAGTTTGTTTCCTGGGCTCTTCAGGGTCTCGTTGGGAGTCAGGAAGAACCCCTTCATCCACTTCCAGTGGGCCAGAGGACCTTGTGGCTGCCCCACCTGGAGACTCAGCCACATGGGCAGAGGAGGACAGTCCCTGAGCTACCCTGGTGAAGAATCCAGGCTTGTTGCCTGCTGGATCCCGGCTGGCCAGTTCCTCAGTTCACAGCTCGAGGAGCCCAACGCTCAGACTGGGGTTGGGGAAGAAGGAACTGGAAGCAGCTCTGCAGCTGATGGGGTTGGAGAAAGAAACTGTGTGTGTGTGTGTGTGTGGCAGAGAGAACAGAGAAAATCACAATATTTGGGGAGGGGGGAAGCAGAGGTTCTGCCTGGTCAGGTAAGCAATGGATGCCTCACAGAGGCTGCCTGAATCTGGGCCTGACTGTGTCCAGATACACAACTGGGGCAGATGAGGACTCTGCTGCCTCCTTCAGCTGTGGGGGCGGGGGGGGCTGGCTCTGGCCTGCTGGGGCTGGTGCTGGGCCAGGGGGAATTTGAGCCCTCAGCCCCATTCCTGGAAAGGATCCAGGCCAACTCTGGACCCCCAAAACTTTTCAAAAGAATCCGAATTCAGGATCTCTTTAACCCGCCTTTGCTTAACTCACTGGAACTCAAATCTTTCCAGAAGACTAGAATAAATGTTTTCTATGGATGTAGTGAAAGATGAGCACAAGAAACAGAATCTCTGCTTTTTGGGATAGTTGTTTTTTTGGGGGGGGAAGATTTCCAGACACTAATGGTTAAAGGCTGTAATCCTTTAGGTAGGGGGGATATGGATTACTGAAGTCCCCAGAATTTCTATTAAAATTCCAGGTGATTTTATAAATTATAAATTCATTCTTTGGTTTCCATATACTCCATCCATCCTTCTTAAATAATACTGAAATCTTTTACAAGGAAGAAAATCCACTCAGATCCTCTTATAAATATCTGTGGGAATGGATTTTTCTTCTCCTTTGGGCAAAATATTTCCCCCAGAAGAAAGGAAGTTCACCTCAGAGGTGGATTCTTAGGACGGAATCCCAGGGCTGATTTCTCCTGTGAATAAAATCTTCCTCCCACAATTCTCGCACTCAAAGCGTTGAGTTCCTGGCAAACAGCAAGGCAGGAATGGAGAATCCGGTTCGCTCATAACCCAGCGAAAATGTTTGTCAGATTTATTCAGCTTAAAGGTTTATTTCAAATCAAAGCAGAGATTTGGAAAGGTGGGAAAAGCTGCGTTTATTTGGAAAGAAATTTCCCTTCAAAATAAGTTTTCTACAACACACATAAAAGTTGGAGGGAGTTGTGGACAAAAAACGCCCCCTCAAGATTTCCAGAGGGGAAACTGCGGGGAGGGTCCTTTGTCCTCCGGCTGAGAATTGGGCAGGGGGCCGAGGAAGAGCCGCTGCTCAGACGGGGGACCTCCCTAATTTCTGGGCTTGGGCCGAAAAGAAGGGGGATCAGGGGGTCTTGGCTGGGCTCTGGGTAGGGCGAAGCCCACATGCGACCCTTCCTGGAGGAAGACCGAACCAACCGGAGTCCAACTCCTGCCCTGGGGATCTCCTCGCTCACTTGGGATCTCGAAAGCAGATCCCGGGTGGGCAGCGTCTCCAGGGATCGCCCCTCTGCTGACAGACGCTTGAAGCCTGGAGAAGGTGGATCACTCTGGGAGGGGAAATGGGATCGTCCGAAGCCTCCAAGGGGATCTGACCTGGAAGGGATTAGGAGGGATTTCCTGGCAGGAGAACGGGTGGATCAATGGAGCAGCCCTCCCCACTTGGAATTGGGGGTCTCTGTCCCTGGAGGTTCTTGAGGGACAACTTCCTTTTGGGGGAATCACAAATCCTTACCAGCTCCGTCCATGCGTCTGCATGACGGAGATACTGCCTATCCCAATCCTCTCTGGCAACCAAAACTGGATGCAATATTCCAAGTGTGGTCTTACCAAGGCCTTATAAAGTGGTATTAACACTTCATGTTATCTTGATTCTATCCCTCTTAATGCAGCCTATGCTTCTGTTGGGGTTTTTTGGGGAGCAACTGTAGCATACTGCTGACGCATGTTTAAGTGGTTGTCCACTAGGACTCCACGATCCCTGTTCTGTATTCTGTACAGGGGTAGATTTTGTCTTTTGTACAGATGCAGATAGATAAACTCAATAAAACATTCATACAAAGTCTTTATTATTGATTCATCAGATATCCTCATAACTCACATTTGTAACGAAGTTCTTCTTAATGTCCAATTCTTTGCATATCTGTCTTGTAGGTAAAAAGATGATTATCTCCTTATCCCTTTTCTCCCATCTCGTAGCGGTAGAGGTAGAACAGTTACCACGGGTCCGTGAGTTCAGCCAAGAGTGAGGAAATTTCCCCCAACCCATCGAGGGTCAATTTAGTGACCAATCAGGATTACAGATGTGGTCACGTGACATGGACTACATTTCCCAGGCTACCTTAACTACATTTACCATGATGCATTCCCTTAAGGGGACAGCTCACAATTGCTAACTAACTATCCAATTCCCATACACTGGCTGGACAGCACAATCCCTGTTGCACTTTCTACTGTTGAGCCAGGTATAACCTATTCTATGCCACTGCATTTGGTTTTCCTTTCCTAAATGTAGAACCTTACATTTGTCACTGTTGATTTCGTTTTGTTAGATGGGGCCCAATCTGTCGATCCTTCTATGACTCGAGCTTATTTTCTGGAGTGTTGGTATTCCTGTCAATTTGGTCTTGTCTGCAAATTTGATGAGTTCCCCTTCTATCCTCTTGCCTAAATCATTGATGAAGATGAACAGATCTTGCAAATCCTCCTGTTCTCTTTTCCGTGTTCAGGAGGGTCTGGTGTCCTTCGAGGAGGTGGCTGTGTATTTCTCTGAGGAGGAATGGTCTCAGCTGGATCGTGACCAGAAAGCGCTGCATTCGGAAGTCATGCTTGAAAACCATAGGAACATGGTCTCTCTGGGTAAGAGTTTTCTAATCCCCAATCAAGAAGAGAAATTATAGTTAGTTTTTTATTAAAAAACCACTAATCAGATACCGTCTCCTAGAAGGGAGAAGGAAAGGATCTGGCCTTGTCATGCTCCAAGGAAGGAAAGAGTCAATGTGCCATTTCTTATCTGTATTTTCCCATTTATATTTCAACTTCTCTGTGGAGGCTGAAAAGAACGAGGTGTGCTTTTATGTGTCCTCTGGAGGTCGTGTGAGAGGAGTGTGTCGTCATTTGTCCTCTGGAACCTCCCTAAATTGTGTGAGAACAGAACTTTCATGTTCAGCCCATGGAAGAGCATTCTCCCAGTGCAATTCAAGAAAAAAGGCCTCATGCAGTGTGACTCAGAGCATCGTAGGGTACAGGTAATCCCCGAGTTCACTTAGCGACCGTTCCAAGTACTTGAGACCCAGTGCTCAAATTATGAGTGTTGTAGCACAAGGCCACTGTTCATACTTACGAATGACAGTAGAGGCACCACAATATTCGTCCTACCTATTCCCCCACCCCATCTTGCAGGGACTTACTGTTTTTTTCAGACTATAAGGTGCACTTTTCCCCTCCCAAACAGTGGTTGGAAATGTCTGTGCATCTTATATAGCGAATACGGGCCTGTTTTTGACCTCCCAAACCCTCAGCGGATCCCGTTATCGCCCTCTCACTCTGCAGGGCAAAAACGGGCCTGCTTTAGGTCTTCAGACGCCTCCACGTGTCCCATTTTTGCCCTCGCCATCATCAGGGAGGCTGAGAACAGGACACGCAAAGGGTTTGGGAGGCCAAATATGGGCCTGTTCCTGGCATGGAGAGTGCTTCTGGACGCCGGGAGGGCAAAAATGAGACGTCCAGAGACCAAACATTTTTATTTTCTTGTTTTGCTTCTCTAAAGCTAGGTGTGTCTTATAGTCTGAAAAATACGGTACTTTGCGACCATGTGGCGAGCCATCGGTTCCTTTGCCTACTTCAGTGCATTTGCAGAAAAAAAAGTAGTGAGAGATCCATGAGATCAGCAGTGGGAAATCTAGCGCTATTGATCTCACGTGATCTCACACTACAGTGCTTTAGGCCTCTGTTCACTGCTAAACAAGGCCTACAGCAGATCCAGGGCAAAAGAGAGGAAAGGCCTCTTTGTTTTCAAAGACTTTTGCCCTGGATCTGGTGCAGTCCTCAGTTCTTAAAAGAACACAGGCCTAAAATACTGCAGTGCCCCAATAAATCTTAAGTTTTCTCCTAATTCCTCCGTGGATGTTTCCCCTGATTATTATGAACTTCAATGGTGAAAAAATAAGTTTCTACATTTAGGCAAAAAAAAAAAATGCACAGGTACAGTATATGTGGTACCTTGTTCAATAATAATAACTGTAAGAGGGATCTTGGAGTCCTAGTGGACAACTATTTAAATATGAGCCAGCAGTGCGCAGCAGCTGCCAAAAAAAGTCAATACATTTCTAAGCTGCATAAACAGAGGAATAGAATCAAGATTACAGCAAAGTGTTAATACCAATTTATAATACTTTGGTAAGGCCACACTTGGAATACTGCATCCAGTTTTGGTCACCACAGTGTAAAAAAGGATCTTGAGACTTTAGAAAGAGTGCAGAGAAAAGCAACAAAGATGATTAGTTGGACCAGAGGCTAAAACATATAAAGAAAGGTTGCTGGAATTGGGTATGTCTAGCTTAATGAATAGAAGGACTAGGCGAGACATGATAGCAGTCTTCCAATATCTCAGGGACTGCCACGAAGAGGGAGTCAAGCTATTCTCCAAAGCATCTGAGGGTAGGAGAAGCAATGGGTGGAAACTAATCAAGGGGAGAAGCAACTTAGAACTAAGGAGAAATTTCCTGACAGAACAATGAATCAGTGGAACAACTTGACTCCAGAAGTTGCGAATGCTCCAACATTGGAAATTTTTAAGAAGATGTTGGATAATCATTAGTGTGAAGTGGTGTAGGGTTTCCTGCCGAAGCAGGGGGTTGGAATATAAGACCTCAATGGTCCCTTCCACCTGTGTTATTCTATTCTATTCCTTAACTGAAAACTGATTCTGAGTGAGATTTACATAGATAGATAGATAATTGTGCAGAAAGATATGTTTTCTAGATATTTTCAAAGCTTTCATGACTCATGAATATAGAAACCATCATGTCTATATCACACAACTGTAGGCATGCAAACTTACAACCTAATGGAATTTCAGAGAAATTCAGAAGGAAATTCACTTGACTTTCTACACTTTGATCTTTTTCTCTAACCTCATTATCATTTTCATTTCCCTTTTGCTTTGAAGGTAATAATGGGCAGGAGAATCAAGATTCCTCTGAACTGTTCCAAGTGATCAGTACTAAAGATGGAATGGAGAAGTTTGGAATACGAATGGAATTCGAAAGCCATGAGAGAAACCAGTCAAAGAATTGGAATCAGGAAAGCTCATCTTCCAGTGATGCTCCGATGCGAGACTTTCTTGCCCAACAAGAGAAAATAAGGAAAAAATATACTGGAAAAAGTGTGAAGCTAATCAAAGCTGAAGCACAAGTAAATGAACCCTATTTAACCCAAAACAAAGGAGAAGGTTCTATAAGAAGACACAATGGAGAGAATTACAATGGAACTTTCATTCTTTCTCTTGGAAATAACTTCCTTACATCTCAAAAAGTGATTGACACAAAAGAGAATCCTTATAAATGTTTGGACTGTGGAAAATATTTTACAACAAGCAGGGAACTTACTATCCATACAAGGATCCAAACAGGGGAGAAGCCATATAAATGCATGGAGTGTGGAAAGACCTTTACTCGAAGACATCATCTTATTTCTCATAAAATGATCCACACAGGGGAGAAACCATTTAAATGCATGGAGTGTGGGAAGACCTTTACTCGAAGAGATCATCTTATTTCTCACAAAAGAATCCACACGGGGGAGAAACCATATAAATGCATGGAGTGTGGAAAGACCTTTGCTAATAATAATGTCCTAAGAATACACAAAAGGATCCACACAGGGGAGAAGCCGTATAAATGCATGGAGTGTGGAAAGACCTTTGCTAATAACAGTGTCCTAACAACACACAAAAGGATCCACACGGGGGAGAAGCCATTTAAATGCATGGAGTGTGAAAAGACGTTTACTGATCGCAGTGGACTTAGAAGCCACAAAAAGATCCACTCAGGAGAGAAAACATATAAATGCATGGAGTGTGGAAAGACCTTTGCTAATAACAGTGTCCTAAGAATACACAAAAGGATCCACACGGGGGAGAAGCCATATAAATGCATGGAGTGTGGAAAGACCTTTGCTCAAAGAGGTCATCTTATTTCTCATAAGATGATCCACACAGGGGAGAAGCCATATAAATGTATGGAGTGTGGAAAGACCTTTTCTTGGAGCAGTGCCCTTCGAAGACACATAATGCTCCACACAGGAGAGAAACCATATAAATGCATGGAGTGTGGAAATACCTTTTCTTGGAGCAGTGACCTTCGAAGACACATAGTGCTCCACACAGGAGAGAAACCATATAAATGCATGGAGTGTGGAAAGACCTTTGCTAATAACAGTGTCCTAAGAATACACAAAAGGATCCACACGGGGGAGAAGCCATATAAATGCATGGAGTGTGGAAAGACCTTTGCTCAAAGAGGTCATCTTATTTCCCATAAGATGATCCACACAGGGGAGAAGCCATATAAATGCATGGAGTGTGGAAAGACCTTTTCTTGGAGCAGTGACCTTCGAAGACACATAATGCTCCACACAGGAGAGAAACCATATAAATGCATGGAGTGTGGAAAGACCTTTTCTTGGAGCGGTGACCTTCAAAGACACATAGTGCTCCACACAGGAGAGAAACCATATAAATGCATGGAGTGTGGAAAGACCTTTGCTAATAACAGTGGCCTAAGAATACACAAAAGGATCCACACGGGGGAGAAGCCATATAAATGCATGGAGTGTGGAAAGACCTTTGCTCAAAGAGGTCATCTTATTTCTCATAAGATGATCCACACAGGGGAGAAGCCATATAAATGCATGGAATGTGGAAAGACCTTTTCTTGGAGCAGTGCCCTTCGAAGACACATAATGCTCCACACAGGAGAGAAACCATATAAATGCATGGAGTGTGGAAAGACCTTTTCTTGGAGCAGTGACCTTCGAAGACACATAATGCTCCACACAGGAGAGAAACCATATAAATGCATGGAGTGCGGAAAGACGTTTACTGGTTGCCGTGGCCTGAGAAACCACAAAAAGCACCATTCAGGAGAGAAACTATATAAATGCATGGAGTGTGGAAAGACCTTTGCTCAAAAATGTAGTCTTATTTCCCATAAGATGATCCACACTGAAGAAGCCATATAAATGCATAGAGTGTGAAAAGAGTTTTGCTGAGAATGGTCATCTTCTCATAAAAGGATCCATGCTTGGAAGAAACTATATAGCAACAGCAATTCCACCTAGAGTTATATACCACTTCACAATGCTTTACCACATTCTCTGAGCAGTCTACAAAGTCAGCATATTGTCCCCAGCAATCTGGGTCCTCATTTTAGTGACCTCAAAAGGATGAAAGGATGAATCAACCATGAGCCAGTCAGGATCAAACTCCTGGCTGTGGACAGTCATCCTCTGTAACAAGTCACTCACCATGTCTCTAGATTTCTATGTGTATTTATATTCTGCCTTTCTGATGCAAATAAGACAAGGTTGAGTCCAACAAAATGAAACTTAATGTGGAGAAAAATAAGATTTTACATCTGGGCAGGAAAAACAGATTACAGGAAATCTGGCTCAAAAACAGTAACTGTGAGAGGGACCTTGGGAGTCCGAATGGATGATGAGTTAAACATGAGTCATGTGTGCAGCAGCAGTCAAAATAGCTAGTATAATCCTGTCAGGTTTCCAAGTGATGAAATCCATTTAAAAAGAAAAGAGCAACGTCCGTCTTCCAAACAATTTCTTTTTTTTAGGAAAGCATCAAATTGGCAAAGTCCGTTGTAATTCTGGATCTGACACAACCCGGAATTACACCACATAATATTGGAAATTAGGAACAACCCCCAAAAGTCACATTCCCCAATAGAAGTAAATCAACATTGCCTGGTTTCATCAATCTCCACCTCAAGGCCTCAGCAGGGTCAGTTTCTTTTCCCATGGGAAGGGAAATCACTTAGCCTAAACAGTCTTCACTATCTCCGCTCCTCCCACCTTAGGAATGTGGCAATCCCAAAACCCTCCACCCCGTAACCACCAAAGAGAAAGAAAGAAAGAAAAAGGAATATATGATAGGGCTAAGTAAATGTCTATGCATATGTCAATTTTGGCCTTGACAGGCTGCCCCCCCATTTGAAAAGAAACCCCTGTAATGACATAGAATACACAAGAATTAGGTTAAACACAATAATACAATACAGCAATTTAACTTCTGCCTCCCGCAGGATCCACTTTGGGCTTCTGTGGATATTTTTCATGGAATTTTTCCACCAGTCTATACTTTCCAGCTATTTACCCAAGTTGCTTGTGAAATAGGATAGCCTTTCCAATAAATTAGATATTGTAACTTCCCTCTGAAAATCCTAAGAGTCCCAAGATTTTTTTAACCTCATAATGTTAATGCCCCGCAATGAGAAAAGGCTTCGGAGCTTCATGTTCTTCTGGCCTCAATGAGGAAGTTACAAATGGCTTTAACACACTACTATGAAAAACCGGTTCTGAAGGGGGAGAATTTGGGTCCTTTGAGTGACATTTGTTCAACCCTCCATCAGTTTGTTTCCTGGGCTCTTCAGGGTCTCGTTGGGAGTCAGGAAGAACCCCTTCATCCACTTCCAGTGGGCCAGAGGACCTTGTGGCTGCCCCACCTGGAGACTCAGCCACGGGGCAGAGGAGGACAGTCCCTGAGCTACCCTGGTGAAGAATCCAGGCTTGTTGCCTGCTGGATCCCGGCTGGCCAGTTCCTCAGTTCCGCTTCGGAGGAGCCCAACGCTTCAGACTGGGGCTGGGGAAGCGGAACTGAAGCAGCTCTGCAGCTGATGGGGGTTGGAGAAAGAAACTGTGTGTGTGTGTGTGTGTGGCAGAGAGAACAGAGAAAATCACAATATTTGGGGAGGGGGGAAGCAGAGGTTCTGCCTGGTCAGGTAAGCAATGGATGCCTCACAGAGGCTGCCTGAATCTGGGCCTGACTGTGTCCAGATACACAACTGGGGCAGATGAGGACTCTGCTGCCTCCTTCAGCTGTGGGGGGGGGGGGCTGGCTCTGGCCTGCTGGGGCTGGTGCTGGGCCAGGGGGAATTTGAGCCCTCCAGCCCCCATTCCTGGAAAGGATCCAGGCCAACTCTGGACCCCCAAAACTTTTCAAAAAGAATCCGGAATTCAGGATCTGTTTAACCCGCCTTTGCTTAACTCACTGGAACTCAAATCTTTCCAGAAGACTAGAATAAATGTTTTCTATGGATGTAGTGAAAGATGAGCACAAGAAACAGAATCTCTGCTTTTTGGGATAGTTGTTTTTTTTTGGGGGGAGATTTCCAGACTGTAATGGTTAAAGGCTGTAATCCTTTAGTGGGGGATATGGGATTACTGAAGTCCCCAGAATTTCTATTAAAATTCCAGGTGATTTTATAAATTATAAATTCATTCTTTGGTTTCATATACTCCATCCATCCTTCTTAAATAATACTGAAATCTTTTACAAGGAAGAAAATCCACTCAGATCCTCTTATAAATATCTGTGGGAATGGATTTTTTCTTCTCCTTTGGGCAAAATATTTCCCCTCCAGAAGAAGGAAGTTCACCTCAGAGGGTGGATTCTTAGGACGGAATCCCAGGGCTGATTTCTCTCCCTGTGAATAAAATCTTCCTCCCACAATTCTCGCACTCAAAGCGTTGAGTTCCCTGGCAAACAGCAAAGGCAGGAATGGAGAATCCGGTTCGCTCATAACCGAAAATGTTTGTCAGATTTATTCAGCTTAAAGGTTTATTTCAAATCAAAGCAGAGATTTGGAAAGGTGGGAAAAGCTGCGTTTATTTGGAAAGGAAATTTCCCTTCAAAATAAGTTTTCTACAACACACATACAAAAGTTGGAGGGAGTTGTGGACAAAAACGCCCTCAAGATTTCCAGAGGGGAAACTGCGGGGAGGGTCCTTTGTCCTCCGGCTGAGAATTGGGCAGGGGGGCCGAGGAAGAGCCGCTGCTCAGACGGGGGACCTCCCTAATTTCTGGGCTTGGGCCGAAAGAGAAGGGGGATCAGGGGTCTTGGCTGGGCTCTGGGTAGGGCGAAGCTCCACATGCGACCCTTCCTGGAGGGGAAGACCGAACCAACCGGAGTCCAACTCCTGCCCTGGGGATCTCCCTCGCTCACTTGGGATCTCGAAAGCAGATCCCGGAGTGGGGCAGCGTCTCCAGGGATCGCCCCTCTGCTGACAGACGCCGAAGCCTGGAGAAGGTGGATCACTCTGGGAGGGGAAATGGGATCGTCCGAAGCCTCCAAGGGGGATCTGACCTGGAAGGGATTAGGAGGGATTTCCTGGCAGGGAGAACCGGTGGATCAATGGAGCAGCCCCTCCCCCACTTGGAATTGGGGGGTCTCTGTCCCTGGAGGTCTTCCAGAGGAGGCTGGACAGCCGTTTGTCTGGGGTGGGATAAGGGCTCCTGCCTCAGCCAGCGGGTTGGACTAGAAGACCTCTAAGGTTCCCTTCCAGTCTCTGAGCCTCCCTTTCCCTGTCGGCCCTCCCCCCACCAAAGCCTTCTGCCCCTTGCTCAATACAGGCAGTCCTCAACAACAGTTCTCTTAGTGACCGTTTGAAGTTACAACGGCAGTGAAAACAATGACATATGACCCTTTTTCACACGACCTTTGCAGCATCGCCAGGGTTCCCTGATCAGGTGCTTGGTCAGGTACTTGTAATGGTTGCAGCGTCCCATGCAGGGGTGGGATTCAACTGGTGTCACTACCGGTTTGGTGAGAGTTGCGTTTTGCACGTGTGCTGGTTAGACAATACATTGTTAGTTTGGGAATGAGAGCTGTCCCCTTAAGGAAATGCTTCATGGGAAATGTAGTTAATGCCTCTTGGGAGATGTAGTTCATGTCACATGGTCACGTCTGTAATCCTAATTGGTCACTGAATTGACCTCTGGTTGAGCAGAGAGAGTTTTGGGGCATTCTTGTCTGGACTCCAGCATCATGCTTTGGTATATCATTATGGGATGAAGATAACCATCTTTTCACACTATAGAGGCAACTTAATGCAAAGATTGGACATTGGATGAATCTCAGCATAACTGTGAGTTATACCTTGAGGATGCCTGATATTATCCAATAAAGTAACTTTGTATGGAAGCCTTTCTATTGTTGAACTGCCTGTCTCTATATTCAGCCAGAAAATTAGAGGCAGGAAAGTGAAAAGATGCGGTTTCTGATTTCCTCTTCAATCAGTAACAAGAAATTTGTTGCTTAGAAGATACAGGGAAGAGTCATTAAATCCCTCTATGGGCAAGACGAGAGAAGAGGATCCGAGAAGAGGATCCATTAAGCAAATAGATGATTGCATCTCTTCTATCTCTGTCTCCGGGCATCTCCTCGAATTTTTTTTTTTAACTGAAGAAAAAAAAAAGAGCAATGCCTTCAATCTCTTTGCAAAGACCTGAGTGAATGTATTAGCAATTGAAAGAGACTCAGTGATCCTTACTGGTGCCTTAAAACAAAGAGGAAACAAAGTTAGGTGCCATAAAGTTTCCTTTGCCTAATCCTCCCCATGTATCCCACATGGGAGGAGCATGGGAATGCATGATAGGCATAGCTTGCAGAATCCTGGATTCCATGTTGATGAAGACATCTATGCTGACGCATGAGACCTAACCACCCTGATGGCAGAAGTAGTAGCTCCCATCAACGGCTGACTTTTAGTTCCAGTTTCCTCAGATCCTGAGAATCCAGCTATTCTCACTCCAGCCACCTTGCTAATTCAGAAGACAGGTGACTGGCCCATACCGTTAGGGAACTTTGATTCTAAGGACTTGTACAAGCAACAATGGAGACAAGTCCAACGGCTTTCCGACACCTTCTGGAACTGTTGGAAGCAAGAATACCTGTCTACCCTACCAGACCACCATAAATGGAAGACCAAAGAACTGAATCTTGAAGAAGGGGACCTTGTCTTGTTAAAGGACAAGGATGTGCATCGGGACTCTTGGCCCATGGGACTTGTGCATCAAGTCCTACCCAGTTCTGATGGACTAGTCTGCCAAGTCAAGGTCCAGATAGTGAGGTCGCAAGATTCTTCCTGCGACCCACAGACTTTCACCACGAATCTACACCAGACCCCTCACTGACCTAGTGTTGCTGTGGAGAAAGGCTGAACTCAAAGATTGAACTTCAAGCTTTGCATCTACCTCATTGTTGCATTGCTTGATGCTATGTTACTATCTACTGTTTACTTTAGTTGATAGTTAATTGGTAGTGGAATTATTCCTTGTGTGGCCTACAGGAGCATTAGAAAATAGCTTGACCCCCCCTCCTCTCCGTGGCAGCCCCTCAAATATTGGAAGACTGCTCCCTTGGTCCTTCTCTTCACTAGACTAGCCAAGCCCAGTTCCTGTAACCGTTCTTCATTTTGCTTCTCATTCAGAAAACTTCAGTTGAGAAAGACAGAACTGAAGAAAACTTCTTGGATGAGAAGCGAAATGTTCTCAAGGAAAAACAAAGTCTATTTGCCTTTTGAAAAAACACCTTTGGGACAACCAGGACCTGAATGACTGAGAATCTCCATAGACACTCAAAAGACAGAATATGTTAAGGAGTGAAAAGGGATCCTGGCCTGAACTAACCAACTTGGTCTCCTGTTCTGGGCCCTCCTGTGCACCTCATGTGCCTCCTTCTCTTCCTTCCCTCCAGCCAAGCCCGCTGTCACCATCTCCCCCACCAAAATGGACCCCGCTTCCCCCAACACCATCCTCCTCTGCACTACCACGGGCTTTTACCCCGTGGAGATCAAGGTCCAGTGGCTGAAGAACGGGCAACTGGAGGAAGGCATCACCTTTGGGGAGAAGCTCCAGAACAGAGACTGGACCTACCAGCTCCAGGTGATGCTGGAGACCCAGCCCCAGCGGGGGACCTCTATGCTTTCCAGGTGGGGTACGCCAGCCTGGAGGCCCCCATCACTGTCCAGTGGGGTAAGCCCCTCCCCTCCTGCTCTGGGGATCCCACCTTGCTCTGAGAAGGGGGAGAGACCCTCCCTG
The DNA here is from genome assembly GCF_049901735.1 of Notechis scutatus. Lineage (NCBI taxonomy): Eukaryota > Metazoa > Chordata > Lepidosauria > Squamata > Elapidae > Notechis > Notechis scutatus. The sequence continues at coordinate 13,926,948 of NC_142010.1, read as the reverse complement.
TGGGGAGAGCCAGAATGGACCCTCCTGGGGGAAGGTGGGCCTGATCCTCCTGCTCAGGTGAGGCTCCTTCTCTTTCCCCATAGCCCTGTTCCTCCAGATGTGCCAGGAGCAAACTCTGGATGGGGATCATGGGGGCCATGATAGGAGCGGCCTTCCTGGCTGTGCGGCTCTTCTCCTATCTGAAGAGCAAGAAAGGTGAATTTGGGGGGCTGGAGAAGGGGTTGGGGGGAGGGGACCATCTAGGGGAGGACTCTCATCGAGCTCAGCAGGTGGCCAAGAGGGTCCCCTTGAGGGAGTATAGTTGGGAACTTCTGTTCTTGGAGGGGTTATTAAGGGAAGATCCTGCAACCTATTATGGGCCATCGATGGGGAGGGAGACCCCCTGAGTCCTCCAGCCCATGAAGGGTCTCAATTGGCTCTTTTTCTCCTTCCAGCAATGCCCATCCAACCTCCCACAGGTGAGTTTCTCTTCTTCCCCCCAATCTGAATCCCCCGCCCCCAAGTTACAGGTGGATTTAAAATTCTTTAAATGTGCCTGAACAAAACCTCCTTGCTGAGGATACAGCAAATTTTTGAAAATTTACATTGCAATCAAAAACCAAAAACACACACGAAAACTAAAATCTCGCCCAGGGTTCTTCCAAGTTTTTGGAAAATTGCAAAAGGGAAGGGAAGGTGGGGGCCATTCCTCCCCAGGGGAAAGAGCACCCCAAGGTTGTGGGCTGTTCTTCCTGACCCCCCTCTTTTTCTTGTGACATTTCACACAATTTTTGCCCAAGTGACAACCCCATCACTCCTTTTGTGCCACCCCCATTCTAGCTCCACCTTCTTTCTTCATCTGGAACATCTGCAGGGAGGGAGGAGGGAGGGAGCCCCTCTCTTGATTAACCCCCTAATTAAGACGGAGGAGGAGAACTGGCAGCCTGAACCTTCTCCTGCTGAGACCCTCACCCCAGCTTCCTTTCAGGGTCCCCTTGTCATTTGGGGGGAGAGGGAAGGTATGGAGACCATCTAGACTGCCCCCAGGGACTCCGGGACTGCTTGTCCCTCCAGCCCCCTTCCCCCAGTCTCTCCTGCTCAGCAGAGACCTCCATTCAGAGCTATGGCTGCAACCCTCCACCTGGCAGCCACTTCCCCCAAATCCACCTGGAGCCCAGCCAAGGCTGGAGGCCAGCAGATCCAGAAAGATCCCAGCCAGATCCAGAAAGATCCCAGAGTTCCTGATAGGCAAACATGGAAAGATCCCTCCATCCCCAGGATGGAAGCAGGATGGAGGGGGAAAAAGTGATGGAAAAATTAGTTTCCATCTGAGAGAAGAAGAGATGCAGCTGTATTTCTACCTGGAAACCATTTCTGGACTTTGTGCTTGAGGCAGAAAAAAATGAAGTCTCAACTGGGATTTGCTGATTAACTTAGGTTTTTTTTTTTTTAAAAAAAATAGACATATAATAAATTTAGTAAGAATATATAATAGAAGTAAAAAGCTGAGGCTGTAATTTCACTTTACTGCGCTGAAAAACCTTTTCCTCCCCCCCCCCTCCTTTCTCCCACACTTCTACGCTTTCCTTCCCTTCCCTTTCTCCTTTCCTCACATGCTTTATTTTTTCTGTTTTACACCATGATAAAATAATAATAAAGAAATCAGGAAGAAAAACCATTGGAAAAAAGGACCCTTGTTTTAGCAGCGCTTCCTATTCCATCGCCCAGATCCGCAAATGTCTAACGGAAAAAAGTTCCATTTCTATGTCCGTATTTTTATATCGGCCATTTCCCCCCCAAATGAAAGTTTTTTGCATATTTTGTCTGCTGAAACTATCGATTGTTGGACTTGGAAATGATGGCGGGATGTTGCAATTGCTGGAAAAAAGGAGAGGCGGCCAGACGGTGTTCCGGGATCTCCATCCGGGGCTGTTTTGCAAGGGGGATCCCGACCCCAGAAAGAAAGGGGGAGATGCCTTCCCCCGGGGGGGCTGAGGTGGCCTCGGAAGGGGCTCTCCCAGCGAGAGAGACGCGGGTTGCAAGGACGGAAAACGCCGCTTTCTCCTGTAAAGCCGAGAGATCCCTCTGGAAATCCCCCCCCCGTGAAGGGGGGGGCGGGCTGGGGAGGGGATCCGGCTGGATTCGGAGGGATCCCAGCAGATCCTCTCCGCCTCTTCCCGCAGGGACTCTCAGCCGGGGGTTTTCCTGGCTTCCCTTCAAGTTGGGGGGAGTGTGGGACCCCCAAGTCCTGGCTGGTTGGGGGGCTTCTCCTCCTCCCAGAGCGAGGGGGGAGCCCGAAGGACCCCTCGAGCTCTGGCTCCTCTTTGCCCGTCTGGAGTCTCTGGGCACTGTGGGTACTCAAAGGGCATCTAGTCCGCCCCTCCAGGGGCTCAGAGAAAGGGAGACGGGATGAGAATCATGGGGGGGCGCAAAGGAAGTCCATCCTCCACTCCGGAGCTGGCATGAAAGACCCCTAGAATGCAGCCCCCAAGACTGAAAAGATCCCCAGCCGCCCACTTTCTCCGCTTCTCTCTTCCACCGGGGAGACTCTGCCTGGAGACAGATGACGCTCCAGAAGGAAGGATTCGCATTGGTTAAAAGTCCGAGAAAGTTTCCTCCTCTCACACAAGCAAACACACACACACGTGTTCATTTCATGGGTAGATTCGGGAAGAGCCACTGCACTGGATGACAAGGGGGGTAGGGGCAGCCCCGCAGCCAGTGAGAAGTTGGGGGGGGGGTCGCCCACAGACACCCCCTCCAATCAGCATATTGCCCCAACAATTTGGGTCCTCATTTTACCCACCTCGGAAGGATGGAAAGTCAACCTTGAGCCTGGTGGGGTTTGAATTGCCAAACTGTAGGCAGCTGGCTGCAGAAGCAGCTTGCAGTAGTGCACTCTTGAGCACTGCGCCACAGAGGCGCCTACAAGAACTGGAGAATTGGCTCATATTATGAACACGGAAGAAGTTTGGGAAGGAGGGGTGAAGCATTCAAACACTCTTATTTATTCCCTTCCAAGCTCCCTAAAGTCTCCCACCTGCCACTGGAGCTGCTCCTCTGCTCCTCTGCCTGGCTCAGGAGGAAGCCTTCAGCAAGGGCCACCGCCTGGGAGCTGCTCTCTGCTCCACACTCCCGCACCCAGCCCTCCATCTCTGGGGGCAGGAGAGCCAAGAGCCGCTCCAGAACCACCAGGTCCAGCATCTGGGCTTTGCTATGCTTTCCTGGACTCAGCCATCGCCTGCACAAGTCATGGAGTCGGCTGCAAAGTTCTCGGGGACCCTCAGCCTCCTGGTATTGGATGGAGCTCCAGGGTGGAACTTCTGAAGGGAGGACGGTTCCCTCCTGCAGGACCTTCTGCCCGGTTCTGGTCCAGCTCTCCCCACAGCTCCCAGGCAGAAGGACCAATGAGAATCCTCCCTTCTGCAGCGTCATCGGTCTCTGGCAGAGTCTCCCTTGAGTTCAGCGCAAGAGAAGATAGTTCAGCGCAGAGAGAGAAGCGAGAAAGTGGGAGGGGGGTCTTTTCAGTCTTGGGGGGCTGCGGCTCAAGGGGGGGCTTCATGCCAGCCCTGGAGGGGAGTGTTGGATTCCTTTTGCCTCCCACCCCCCAATCCGCCATGGAGTGGGGCTGCGGTAGTTGAGGGAAGGGGAGGCGCAGCCCCACAGCCAGCGAGGAATTGGAGCTCTCTTGACCGGTTGACTGGGGAGCCCTCGAGCGCCTTCACACACAAACACAAACCTGGTGGGAGCGCCCCTCCCCCAATCACATAGGGTCACTGCCCTCCCCGCCCTCCCAAAGCTCCTCCCTTTGGCTCCCTTCCTGGCAAGGGGGCTGCCGGAGGGCCGGTTTCACCCCCAGCGCGGAGGGGTTTTCTGACCCACCGCAAATGGAAGGTCAATTCTGGTTCAAGAAGGGCGGTTGTGGATCTGAATGGGGGAGGGGATAAGAGGGGGAGGGACCCTCCCTGTCAATCTATTCTCCCAAAGCTCCAGAAGGCAGGAGGAGAAAGAAAGCAAGGAACCTGGCCAAGGAGAGATTCACTTCCTGACGGGGAGAGTTTGGGGACCTGAACGGACATCTAGTCCACCCCTCCATGCCCACAGAGGAAACTCTAGATGACAATCCTGAAGAGACCAAAGAAAGTGGAGGGTCCCTTCTGGGGCTGGCATGAACCCCCCTTGAGCTGTGCCCCTCCCCCCAAGACTGAAGGGATCCCCCTCTCCCACTTTCAGCTTCGTTCTCTGCCTCCGAACGCTCTCCTCCTTCAGGTGAACTCACAAAGGACTCTGCCCGAAGATTGATGACGCTGCACCGGGGATAAATTCCATTGGTGTTTCAGCCCGTTCTGGCCCCTCCCAGCTCAAGTCAGAGAAAAACGTATCTTCCTCCTGACACACGCGCGCACGCACGAACACAAACGTGTTCATTAAATGTGAAGATTGTGCTGTGGGAACAGCTGCCGCGCTGGATGATAAGTGGGGAAGACGCAGCCCCGCAGCCAATGAGAAGTTGGGGGCCACACACACCCCAATCCGAAGGGAAGCCCCGGAAAACCCTCAGCTAAACCAGGGAAAGGCGTCGCTTCGCTTCAGGGGAGAAAAAGGCGATTCGCCTCCTTGAAAGACGCCTCAGGAACATCCTGAGGTAAAACTCAAGCAGCCCAGAGAAAAGGCGGGGGAAAAGGGAAACGCCCCCTTCACCCACAGCAACCAATCAGAGTGCAGATCCCCTCAGGCGGGAGCCCGCCCTCCTTCGGGGTGTTTGGGACCTTTGTGCGCTTTCCTTCTCCAGCCATTAAATGGGATGTTTTCACATTTAAAGGGTTCAACAGAAAAAGACCCAAAATTACTTTGCTTTTGTCCATTAGATTGAATTGTCAGGCTGGAATGGTTTTTTTTTTTTTTTTTAATCTTGCACTGTGGTAAAAATAAGTCAACATCTTTTCCCCCCTTTTTTCTCTTGTAACTCAGACTTTCTTTTCCCCTTTCTCCTTCCCTTAATTTCCTATTTCTATTTTTCTTTGTGTTTGGTATAATTAAACAAATAAGGTCTTTTTTTTTTTAAGACAAGTTTTATTAATTTTTAAAACACACAAATTATCATTATTCATTACATGTTTAAACCTTTTTCCCTTGTAAATTTAACAAGTCAGATAAATTATGATTCTGTTTTAAACCATTTCCATATAATATACCAAAACCTCTTATTCAATTTCTCTTTACTTCTCTTTACTCTTATTCAATATCATTATTATTATTTCATCTGTTTCTTTCTGACTTAGTTACCATTATTCTCATTCTATATTTCTACAAGTTTTTACCAATTCTCCCCCCAAAAAAGACATATACACACAACACACAAAACATAAAAAAAATCTTTTTGGAAAGTAACTTGGACCCAGGTGTCTCTCTCTTCATGGACTTCAATTATATTTATGCTCATCTTACATATCATTACTTATTTTATTTACCATTCTAAGCCTTCTATATTGACTTCTCCACATATTTCACACTTCTTAATTCTACCTTAATTAATCATCTTAGTTTAAATCATTATATTTGTATCTTTTGTCCATTTTTTATCATCCCTTTGTCTCATCCCTTATGAAAAAAAAGAAAATCAGTTTCTCCTGAAATCATTAATCAGAGTATGATGCCTTTCTATCTCCCCCCTAAGTTAATCAAATTAATCTTTAAAATAATATCTAATACCCAATCAGATTTTGCTTGGTACATTCTATCTAACTAATACATCCAACACAATTAAGTGCATAATTAGAGAATAAATCCAAATATTAAAAAGAAATACTATAATAAAAATTTTATAATAACATCAATACCATAATTTTATTAAACTCTTTAATTAAAACAATATTCTAAACCCCTCCTATTATTAAGTTTTAAAACCAATCATTTTTAAACATTTTAACATTTTAATCTCTTATCAACTCTTAAACCATTGCAATACTACCATCTCATCTTATGTACCTTGCAAAATCTTTTTTTTTTAAAAAAATAAAATTATACTTTATCCATTATCCATAAAAAATTCCTTTTTTCCATTTAATTTCAAAACGTTGTAGCTTTTCTCCACCTTTTCCCTTTCTTTCTTTTCCCAACAAATAAGGTCTTGAGACTCTAGAAAGACTGCAGAGAAGAGCAACGAAGATGGAGGCTAAAAGATATTTTTAAAATGGTTGCTGGAACTGAGTGTGTCTGCTCTGAGGAAAAGAAGGATGAGGGGAGACATGGGGGCATCTTTCAATATATCAGGGATTTCCACAAAGAAGATTTCTCTTTTCTGTCCATTCCTTTAAATAAATATAGAAACGGACCTAATGAAAGAGGTGGAGGTGGAGTTGCACTTTATAGATAAGAAATAACCAAACTGCTCTAGAAATGCCACAGAAGAAAGAGGAAAACCTCCTTATATAGCATTTGGATTCCTATAAAAGGGGGAAAAGAAGCACAGACTTCGAAACCTTTGTCTGACAGGGAGCCATGGAGAGGGTCCTTTCCCGCTACTCCCAAGCCCATCATCCCCACCCTCTCGCTTCCCCTCCCATGCGCTCCTCTTTCCTGCCCTTTCTACCCTCCTGGCCCTTTGCCCCAATCCACGAGGGGTCGCCCTCCGCCAAGGGAAGGAAACTCCAAGCCCTTCCCCATTGGGCCACTGCAGGGTGAACGTCCTGGCTATCTTCACAGATGAGGCACCAAAGGAAGTGACTTCACTGAACCATACCTCTCTATGACGCTGCACTTGCTCTCCTGAACACCTGGGGCTATGCAGGAGGCGGTTTGGCTGGGGGACATGCAGACGTGTCACGGGTGAGGGAGGGGACTCTTCCCGGGTCCCATACTCCCCAGCCGCCCTCTGCCCAGGGGAGGAGGAGCCTGGCATAGGCCCTCCTAGACCCAGGGGAGGAGAGAAGCACGGCAAGGAGGAGGAGGAGGCAGGATTCGCACTGGGCTCCCCGAGGGCCCGGTCCTGTCTCCGGAGGGGGAGAGAAGCAGAGGGCAGCAGCCTCTCCAGCTGCCTCCTTCCCAGCCCTGCTCGGGCGGGGGGGCGGCTGGGCCTGGCACTGGGAGGACCCGCTTGGGGCTCTGGGCAGGTTGTGGGAAGGGGGTCCAGGGGCTGAATCCCTCTTTCTGATCCTGGGCGTCGGTTTTTCTCTCCCTCCCAGATCCGGAAGCTCAGAGCCCTTGGCAGCCTTTGCAAGCCAGGATTTTCTCTGAGGGGGAAGGAAGGAAGGAAGGGAGCAGAAGGACCGGCAGGGATCCGTTCTGCAGCCCCAGAAATGGTTCCGTGAAGGAGAGGCCCCTGGAGACCCCCCAGAGTCCCTGCAGCCCTTTGGAGCTGCTCTGCCGGAGAGAGGAAGGATGGAGACACCCCCTTTGGCTAAGGAGGGGAGTGGAAAAGGCCCCGCGGCTCTTCAGCCTGGGAGTTGTGGGGAGAGCTGGACCAGAACCAGGCAGAAGGTCCTGCAGGAGGGAACCCTCCTCCCTTCAGAAGTTCCACCCTGGACCTCCATCCGATACCAGGAGGATGAGGGTCCCCGAGGACTTTGCAGCCAACTCCATTTTTTTTGCCTAAATGTAGAACCTTATATTTTCACCATTGAATTTCATAATAATCAGTGGAAACATTCATGGAGGAATTAGGAGAAAACTTAACATTTATTGGGCCACTGCAGTATTTTAGGCCTGTGTTCTTTTAAGAACTGAGGACTGCATGAGATCCAGGGCAAAAGTCTTTGAAAACAAAGAGGCCTTTCCTTTCCTTTGCCCTGGATCTGCTGTAGGCCTTGGTTAGCAGAGAACAGAGGCCTAAAGCACTGTAGTGCGAGATCATGTGAGATCAATAGTCCTAGATTTCCCACTACTGATCTTACATATCTCTCACTACTTTAGGCCTCTTTTGTCTGAAAATTCACCAAAGTAGGCAAAGGAACAGACAGCTCACCACTTCATCACAAGGTACTATATTTTTCGGACTATAAGACGCACCTAGGCTTAGAGAAGGAAAAGAAAAAAAATAGCTTTTGGGCTCTGTGAGTCCCATTTTTGCCCTCCCTGGCGTCTAGAAGTACCCTGCATGTCAAAAACTGACCTGTTTTTGATCTCCCAAACCCTCTGCACATCCCATTTTCAACCTCTCTGATGCCAGGAAGGGCAAAAACAAGACCCGGGGAATCCTCCGGAGGCCGGAAGCAGGACCATTTTTGGCCTGCAGACTGCTTCTGGGCACCAGGGTAGGTAAAAATGGGCCACGGTGGGTTTGGGTTTGCAAAGCCTGTAATTCAGTGGTACATAACAAACTACTTTTAAAACTAATCTCTTAGGGCATTTCCAGATCCCTTCATAAGTGGATTACTGTGTTCCTGTCAAAGATGCAACAAACAGTAAAACTAGGGAGCGCCCTATCAAACCCTGCACCAATTAAAAGTGGTGTCCTCCAAGGCAGCGTTCTAGGACCCACACTCTTTATACTTTACATAAATGACCTCTACATAAATGATAATCTAATAAGCAACTGTGTCCTCTTCGCTGATGACGTAAAACTATTCAACACCACTGACAATGCTACTGTCCTTCAAAGCGACTTTGATTATGTGTCTGAATGGTTAAACAATTCGCAACTCCAAATCTTGACCAACAAATGCTCTGTCCTACACATTGGTAAAAAAAAAAAACAGTATACCAAATACAGGCCAGGTGGATATGACCTTGTAGATGACCCTCACTCTGTCAAGGACCTTGGAATACTCATATCAAACGACCTAAGTGCCAGAGCTTACTGTAACAGCATTGCCAAAAAGGCATTAAGAGTTGTAAACTTAATCTTATGAACCTTCTTTTCCAGTAATATTGAATTGATAACTAGGGCATTCAAAACCTTTGCAAGCCAGGCTTCCAGTGGCACTTCCATCGAAGACAGACTGAAGACTGCAATCGTGTGCGGCTCCAATCCATGCTTATAGTGTTGGAGGGTCCCAACAGGACCAGATCTATCTGACGTACCTTGGAGGGATGGAGACCACCAGCCGGGTCGAGGGGAGCTTCATCTCCCCTCCCTGGATAGGTATACTCCCCTTGAAGACAGGAGGTAGCGGCAGTTTTAATGGCCTGAAGACGGAAAGCTTCCGCGACTTAACTGTGTGCTGGAGCTGTTCCTCTGGTTAATTGCCTTCACTGTAAGGAAGATTCTTGTTAATTTTAGGTTGCTTCTCTCCTTGATTATTTTACATGCATTGTGTCTTCTTCTACCCACTGGTGCTTTGGAAAATAAATTGACCCTCTCCTCTTTGTGGCAGCCTCACAAGTACTGGAATACTTCTATCAGGTCACTCCTAATCCTTTTCTGTAGACTAGCCATCACCAAATGCTACAAACGTTCTTCATATGTCTTAGTCTTCAGGCCTTTAATCCTCTTAGCTGCTCTTCTTTGCATTTTCTCTAAAATCTAAACATCTTGTTTGTTTTTACATTATATAAGATTCAACCTTGTCTCATTTGGATCAGAAAGGCACAATATGCACATACATACAAATCTATAGAGACGTGGTGGGTCAGTGGTTAGAATGCAGTACTACAAGCTAATTGCCTGCAGCCAGGTGCTCGATCCTGACTGGCTCATGGTTGATTAAGCTTTTCATCCTTTTGAGGTCGCTAAAATGAGGAACCAGGAGTGGTATATAAGTCTAAATGGAATTGCTATTTCTATATAGTTTCTCCCGAGCGTGGATCCTTTTATGAGAAATAAGATTGAGGTAATTCCCCGTTAGGAGAATGAGCGCACACAGGGAGACGTAGTGAGAGTGGTGAAGAATAACACACAACCAGCACACAGGTACACTGTATAGTAAAATGTAGGTTTTTACTCCAGTAAAACGGTTAAGCAAAGTTCAACAAACAGTCTAAGTCATTCACGGTTAAAGAAGTCAGTTTTCATTCCAGAGATAATCCAAAGTCCAGTATCAAAAACAGTTCAGTAATAGACTCACATCAAATCCAAGAATAACGATGATCAGTAACAGTCAATAGAGAAATGCAGGAATGGCAACACTCTCAGCAACAACAGAACAGCCCAGGTTTCTGCCTCCATCTTATGGCCATTTGAGGAACCACACCCAATTACAATTTTAGCATTCCCTTAAAGAGACAGTATTAAAATGTCTATCCTGGTTTATATATTTTCCAACCCAACTGTTAGGTGACTTACATTCCTAACATTCTCTCCTTTAGGTAGGACAATATATACAACCTTACATTCTAAGTCCATAATCCTCACAGCAAGCCTTATGCTTTACTGAGCCTTGGGCTTTTGTAAAATGATCTGCGATGTTATTTTCTGACATACAGTATTCCAGCTTAATCATCTTACTTTGCACACATTCTCTCACATTTAAATATCTTAAATCTGTGTGTTTTTATCTTGTCTTAACAGCAAGATTGGAAGCCATCTGTATTGCTGATTGGTTGTCTTCATAAACAATATAATCTGTTACATCAATTCCCATATCAATTAATAGTTTCTTATAACAAATTAAATCTATATATAATAAAGATAAACATGAGAATTCAGCCTCCATTGTTGATAAACTTAGGTGTTTCTAATAGACCTCCATCCAATCAACACCTTTCCTAATAATACAGTACCTGATGTAGATTTATGTGTATTTATGTCTGTAGTGAAACTTACATCAGCATATGCAGTTAAACTCAGTTCATCCTTAGGCTCCAAATACAATGCATAATGCATTGTTTGTTTCAGATATCTTAACACACGCTTAGCAACTTGCCAGTACCTTTCAGTTGGCTCAGCATTAAACATCGCTAATTGGTTAACACTGTGTGCTATATCCGGCCTTGACCAATTATTGAGATAAGATAAACTACCAATCAAGGACTGATAAATGTTCTTATCAAAAACAGGACTTTGAACATCACTGTGGCTAAACTCCTGGCTCATCGGTGTTTTAGCCGGTTTACAAAGTTCCATTTTAAAATTCTTTAGTAATTGGTTAATTTTATCTGCCTGTGAGATCTTGTATCCTCCCCTAGTTCTATCTTTAATCCAAGATATTGCTTAATTTCACCTGTTTTATCTTAAATATCTTCTCTAACAGTGATATTTTAGTAGCTTCTTGTTCAGTTTTGGTGATTAATACTGTCATCAGTAAACAATAGCAACAATGAAATTACACCATTACTTTCTCTTTTGAACAAACATGGTTCAGCCATGCCAGCTACAAAACCTATCTTAGTTAATGAATTAACTATACATTGGTTCCACTCATATCCTGATTGCTTCAAGCCATAAAGACTCTTTTTCAATCTCCATCAGTTGTATTATCATTTGTTTTTATACCTAAATGTTTCTTTAAATATAGTGTTGCAACGGTGCATGCAGATATGCCGTCTCTACATCTAAATGATTTACAATGTATTCCTCCGCTGCCCACACTAATGCTGCTTGTAATGTAGTAGCCTTCAGACTAGGCACAAACATCTCATCATAGTCATTTGCTGTCTGATTGAACCCTTGTGCTACTAACCTGGCTTTATGTGTAACAGTCCTATCCACACTAGTCTTAAGTTTATAAATCCATTTACACCCTATGGCATGTTTACGTGGTGGTAACCTAACATTTTCATATACATCCAACCTTTGTAAGGATTTCAGTTCCTTATCCATTGCTTCCTGCCAAGCAGCCTGATCCTTAGCAGGATACAGTTTCAGTTCATTATAGTTATTTGGAACTGTATTCACTTGGCATATAGCACTAGCCTGATATCTATCAGGTGGTCGTGTTACTCGGGTTGAACATGTTGGTAATACAGGGTTTACTGGTGGACTCTCCTGTGCCACGTGCTCCTGTTTTTCTACCTCCTCCTGTGTTTGTTCTTCTTCCTCCTCTTGTGCTTGTTCTTCCTCTTTAATGGTTATTGATGGTTTACTTATTTCATATTTAGGGACTACTTTGGTGTCAATAATATCATTGCTGGATTCCTGTTCCAGTTTATTCCACCCAACATGCTCAAGAAATTTAGCACTAGCACTACAATAAACATGAGCTGTGCCTGGATCTCAAAATCTAAACGATCTATGGTTGGCTTCATAACCTACAAAAAATAATTTCCTAGCTCTATGTTGCCCTTTCAGTCTTACTTGTGAGGGAATATGTACCCATGCTGGAGTTCCAAATGCGTGTAAATAACTTCAATTTGGCTTTCTGCCATGCCAACGAGTGAATGGCAATTCTCCAGTTGTTGTGTTCACCACATAGTTTAAAACATGGTTACTACACATTATGGCCTCACCCCACAGTGTTTCAGGCAAACCTGAATCAGATAAAATAGCGCGAGCCATAGCTTGTAACATTTGCCCTCTTCATTCTAAAAACAAGTTATGTTGTGGTCTGTAAGGTGCAGAACGTTTATGCTCGACACCAGCCAATTTCAGCATTGTTTGGAATCTATTGTTAACAAACTCAGTCCCATTATCAGTAACTAAAGTAATTACTTTACTCCTCATTTTCCTCTCAGCAAACCTTAGCCAGTTAAAGAAATGTTGGAATGTTTCTGTTTTGTTTTTCATGAGATAGCAGAAACTATACCTTGAGTAATAGTCCATTATACTCAAAACATAGCAGGCACCTCCCAAACTGGGTTTCTTAGGACCAATTATGTCAACAAAAACAACCTCTAAAGGTTCTTTGGTCTTAAACCCATTAAGTCTGTTTGCTGGAATAACCTTGCTTTTCTCTTGGCTACAGGCATTACAGTTTAAATACTTGCTACAGGGTTTTAATTTTACTCCCTCTGACAATTCAACAGTTTGTTTGAGCATTTTGAAATTAATATGCCCCAGACGTCTATGCGGTAAATGTATGCATTCGTCATGTGGCTTAACATTGTTATAAACCGAGTTAGCTATCTTCATCTGGTCATCATGTATCACATATATATCATTCTCTAAATTAGCAGTAATACTTTTACCCTCTTTCTCTATTATACAGTTATCTCCCCTAAAGGTTACTACATAACCAATATTAACTAAAGCCCTTACTGATAACAAATTAAATTTCAGTTTAGGTACATATAACATAGTTAAATGCTTGTTTATACATGAACAATATGCAGTACCTTCACCAGACGCTTTCATCTTCCATCCATTTGCCAATGATACATGTTGGTTACTTGTGGACATCTTTACAAACCTCTCTACCTTTTGTAATGCATTGAGATGCTCTACTATCAACAACCCACAAATCATGGGTTACAGTTGAATTGCTAGACATAGCTAAATTAACATTCTTCTTAGCCTTCTGGTGATTACCAGTATTCTGTGATTTGCCCTTCTTACAGAATCTAGCTATATGTTCCCTAGTCCCACAAGAAAAACATTTTCTAACAGTATAGGCAGTTGAAGACAAATCCTCTACTTGTGGTTGTTCCTTTCTCAGTTGGTCCCTATCCAGTCGTCTTCCTGCTTCTTCTAACAATCTTCCAGTTATTTCAGTCAATGTCAGTTTATCCCTGGGCAGGACTTCCAGTGAAGATACATAGTCATCATAACTTTCATCCAATGAGGAAAGAATGATGTAAACTTGATGCAGCTCTGAAAATATGAGTTCCTTTTCATGTAGCTCTTGAAAAGTTCTTTTCATGAAGTTCGAATGAGCTAACATACCACCTTTCAGAAGACGTGCTCTAAACAGTTTACGTGTAAGATGTATGTGGGCACCTACACTGTCATGAACATAAATCTTCTTCAAATTCTCCCAACACCTAGCAGCAGACTCTTCTCCACGAATATGGAGGTCACTCAGTGTTAGTCCAATTATACAAAGAGCTCGTTCGTTGTTTCATTTAAAGTCAGCAAGCTTCTTGACATCATCCTCATCATCTGGATCCCAAGCATTTACATCTGGTGGATCCTAAACTGCAGCCCATAACCCTTCCCTACACAGAAGTAGACGGCACTTCATAGACCAGTAAACAGTTTGTTCCATCTGAGTTATCAGTTCCATCTGACTTGTTGAAGGGTCTTGTGCCATCTTTACCAGGAGAGTAAACCACAAGTAAACAGTAAACAGCTGTCTGTATACAGTACTGTGTATTCATACTAACTCTCAGCTATCTGAGCCTGGTATGGCCTGGGCCCATAACCAGTGTTGGTAATTCCCCGTTAGGAGAATGAGTGCACACAGGGAGACGTAGTGAAAGTGGTGAAGAATAACACACAACCAGCACACAGATACACTGTATAGTAAAAAGTAGGTTTTTACTTCCAGTAAAACGGTTAAGCAAAGTTCAACAAACAGTCCAAGTCATTCACGGTTAAAGCAGTCTGTTTTCATTCCAAGGATAATCGAACTTAAAGTCCACTATCAAACACAGTTCAGTAATAGACTCACATCAAATCCAAGAATAACGATGATCAGTAACAGTCAATAGAGAATGCAGGAATGGCAACACTCTCAGCAACAACAGAACAGCCCAGGTTTCTGCCTCCATCTTATGGCCATTTGAGGAACCACACCCAATTACAATTTTAGCATTCCCTTAAAGAGACAGTATTAAAATGTCTATCCTGGTTTATATATTTTCCAACCCAACTGTTAGGTGACTTATATTCCTAACAACGATGACTATTCTGAGCAAAACTCTTTCCACATTCCATGCAATTAAATGGCTCCTCCCCTGTGTGGCTTCTTTTACGGGAAAAAAGAGTGGATTTTTTTGGTGGCTTCAAAGGCTACTGCTCCGAGTAAGTCTTTCCACACTCCATGCATTCATATGGTTTCTCTCCTGCGTGGATCTTTTTGTGCCTTTTAAGACAACAGTCCTGAGCAAAGGCCTTTCCACACTCCATGCATTTAAATGGTTTCTCTCCTGTGTGGATCTTTTTGTGCCTTTTAAGAACACTGTCCTGAGCAAAGGTCTTTCCACACTCCATGCATTTAAATGGTTTCTCTCCTGTGTGGATTCTTTTGTGCCTTTTAAGATCACTGTCCTGAGCAAAAGTCTTTCCACATTCCATGCATTTATATGGTTTCTCTCCTGTGTGGATCCTTCTGTGCCTTTTAAGATCACTGTCCTGAGCAAAAGTCTTTCCACACTCCATGCATTTATATGGTTTCTCTCCTGTGTGGATATTTTTGTGCACTCGAAGGCCACTGCTCTGAGCAAAGGTCTTTCCACACTCCATGCATTTAAGTGGCTTCTCTCCTGTGTGGATCATCTTATGGGAAATAAGATTACCTCTTTGAGCAAAGGTCTTCCCACACTCCATGCATTTAAACGGCTTCTCCCCTGTGTGGATCATCTTATGGGAAATAAGATTACCTCTTTGAGCAAAGTTCTTTCCACACTCTATGCATTTAAATGGTTTCTCTCCTGTGTGGATCTTTTTGTGACTTTTAAGATCACTGTTCCGAGCAAAGGTCTTTCCACACTCCATGCATTTATACAGTTTCTCCCCTGTGTGGATCATCTTATGGGAAACAAGATGACATTTTTGAGTGAAGGTCTTTCCACACTCCATGCATTTAAACGGTTTCTCCCCTGTGTGGATGATCTTATGGGAAATGAGATTACCTTTTTGAGCAAAGGTCTTTCCACACTCCATGCATTTATATGGTTTCTCTCCTGTGTGGATCATCTTATGGGAAATGAGATTACATCTATAAGCAAAGGTCTTTCCACATTCTGTGCATTTAAATGGCTTCTCTCCTGAATGGATCTTTTTGTGTCTTCTAAATCCACTGCCATGAGTAAATGCCTTTCCACATTCCATGCATTTAAACGGCTTCTCCCCTGTGTGGATCATCTTATGGGAAATAAGATGACCTTTTTGAGCAAAGGTCTTTCCACACTCCATGCATTTATACGGCTTGTCCCCTGTGTGGATCATCCTATGGAAAATAAGACAAACTCTTTGAGCAAAGTTCTTTCCACACTCCATGCATTTATACGGCTTCTCTCCTGCATGGATCTTTTTGTGCCTTTTAAGATTACTGTCCTGAGCAAAGGTCTTTCCACACTCTATGCATTTATACGGCTTCTCTCCTGTGTGGATCTTTTTGTGGACAGCAAGTCTACTGCTCAGAGCAAAGGTCTTTCCACACTCTGTGCATTCATATGGTTTCTCCCCCGTGTGGATCCTTTTATGGATAGCAAGTTGCCTGCTTGTTCTAAAATATTTTCCACATTCCAAACATTTATAAGTCCTCCCTTTTGTGTCAATCGCTTTTTGAGATGTAAGGAAGTTACTCCCAAGAGAAAGAATGAATGTCCCATTGTAAAAAGATAAATAGTGTTCATTTGCTTGTACTTCAGCTTTGAATAGCTTCACACTGTTTCCAGTATATTTTTTCCTTATTTTCTCTTCTTCGGCAAGAAAGTCTTGCATTGGAACATCAGTGTAAGATGAGTTTTCCTGAGTCCAATTCTTTGACTGGTTTCTCTCATAGCTTTCTAATTCCATTTGAATTCCAAACTTCTCCATTCCATCTTTAGCATTGACCACTTGGAACAGTTCACAGGAATCTTGATTCTCCTGCCCATTATTACCTTCAAAGCAAAAGGGAAATGAAAATGAAAACGTTAGAGAAAAAGATCAAAATGTAGAAAGTCAAGTGAATTTCCTTCTGAATTTCTCCAAAATTCCATTAGGTTTCATGTTTCCATGCCTACAGTGGTGTGATATAGACATGATGATTTCTATATTCATGAGTCATGAAAGCTTGGAAAAGATCTAGAAAACATCTTTTTCTTTACAATTATCTATATATATGCAAATCTCACTCAGAATCAGTTTTGAGTTAAGGAACAGAATAGCCTGATTCCCCCTTCCTTCTGGCAGCCCCTGAGATAATGGAAACCTGCTATCATGTCTCCCCAGTCCTTGTTTTCATTAAACTAGACATACCCAATTCCAGCAACCATTCTTTATATGTTTTAGACTCTAGTCCCCTAATCATCATTGTTGTTCTCTGCACTCTTTCTAGAGTCTCAATATCTTTTTTACAATCATGGTGACCAAAACTGGATGCAGTATTCGAAGTGTGGCTTTACCAAGGCATTATCAAGAGGTATTAACACTTCACGTGATCTTGATTCTATCCCTCTGTTTATGCAGTGTAGAAATGTGTCGACTTTTTTGGCAGCTGCTCCACATGGCTGGCTCATATTTAAATGGTTGTCCATTAGGACTCCAAGATCCCTCTTACAGTTACTACTGTTGAGCAAGGTACCACATATACTGTACCTGTGCATTTTTTTTTTTTGCCTAAATGTAGAAACTTATTTTTTCACCATTGAAGTTCATAATAATCAAGGGAAACATGCACGGAGGAATCAGGAGAAAACTTAAGGTTTATTGGGGCACTGCAGTATTTTAGGCCTGTGTTCTTTTAAGAACTGAGGACTGCACGAGATCCAGGGCAAAACTCTTTGAAAACAAAGAGGCCTTTCCTCTCCTTTGCCCTGGATCTGCTGTAGGCCTTGTTTAGCAGTGAACAGAGGCCTAAAGCACTGTAGTGCAAGATCACGTGAGATCAATAGTGGTAAATTTCCCACTACTGATCTCGTGGATCTCTCACTACTCTTTTTTCTGCAAATGCACAGAAGTAGGCAAGGGAACCGATGACTCACCACATCGTCGCAAGGTACCATATTTTTCAGACGATAAGACGCACCTAGCTTTAGAGAAGCAAAACAAGAAAATAAAAGTTTTGGATCCCCACGTCTCATTTTTGCCCTCCCCTGCATCCAGAAGCACTCTCCATGCTAAACCGGGGCCCATATTTGGCCTCCCAAACCCTTTGCGAGTCCCATTCTCAGCCTCCCTGATGCCGGGGAGGGCAAAAATGGCACCCGCGGAGGCCTCCAGAGACCAAAAGCGGGCCCATTTTTGCCCTACAGCGTGCATCTGGACATTAAGGAGGGCAATAACGGGATGCGCTGAGAGTTTGGGAGGCCAAAACCAGCCCTGAATTCGCTCTATAAGACACACAGACATTTCCACTCACTTTTTTGGAGGGAGAAAGTGCACCTTATACTCTGAAAAATACAGTAAGTCCATGCGAGATGGGATGGGGGAATAGGCAGGATTAATATTGTGGCACCTCTATTGTTATACGTAAGTATGAATGATGACTGTGGTGCTGCAACACTCATAATTTTGGGACTGGGTCTCAATACTTGGGGGAGGGCTGGTTGTAACTTGGAACGTTCGCAAAGTGAACTGTTGTAACTTGAAGATTACTTGCACCCTAGGATGCTCTGAGTCACACTGCATGAGGCCTTTGCTCTTGAATTGCATTGGGAGAGTGATCATACATGGGCTGAGCATGAAAGTTCTGTTCTCACACAATTTGGGGAGGTTCCAGAGGACAAATGACAACACAATCCTCTCACACGACCTCCAGAGGACACATAAAAGCACACCTTGTTCTTTTCAGCCTCCACAGAGAAGTTCAAATAGATATTGAAAAATATAAATAAGAAATGGCAAAGAAAGGATCTAAGCAAAGAGACATTGACTCTTTCCTTCCTTGGAGCACGACAAGGCCAGATTCTTTCCTTCTCCCTCCCAGGAGACAGTATCTGATTAGAGGTTTTTAAATAAAATAAAAAAAACTAACTAGAATCTGTCTTCTTGAATTCTCTGACTAGGTACCAGAAAACTCTTACCCAGAGAGACCACGTTCCTATGGTTTTCAAGCATGACTTCCGAATGCAGTGCTTTCTGGTCAGGATCCAGCTGAGACCATTCTTCCTCAGAGAAATACACAGCCACCTCCTCAAAGGACACAAGACCCTCCTGGACATGGAAAAAAGAACAGAACAGGAGGATTCGCAAGATCTGTTCATCTTC
The DNA here is from genome assembly GCF_049901735.1 of Notechis scutatus. Lineage (NCBI taxonomy): Eukaryota > Metazoa > Chordata > Lepidosauria > Squamata > Elapidae > Notechis > Notechis scutatus. The sequence goes on along the minus strand of NC_142010.1, from coordinate 13,908,080 downwards.
ACCATTCATTTAGACAACAGGATAGAAATCAAATTTGCACACAAGACTAGATGGACAGGAATATCAAAACTCCAGAAGATAAGCTCGAGGTACAGAAGAATGGACAGATTGGGCCCCATCTAAGAAAACTAAATCAACAGTGAGAAATGTAAAGTTCTACACTGAAGAAAGAAAAACCAAATGCACTGGCACAGAATAGGTGATACCTGGCTCAACAGTAACGAGTGCAACAGGGATCTTGGAGTTCTAGTGGACAACAACTTAAACGAGTTAGCCCTATGCTACAGTTGCCCCAAAAAAAAAAACCCCAACAGAATCATAGGCTGCATTAAGAGGGATAGAATCACGATGACATGAAGTGTTAGTACCACTTTATAAGGCCTTGGTAAGGCCACACTTGGAATATTGCATCCAGTTTTGGTTGCCAGATGTAAAAAAAATCCTGAGACTCTAGAAAGAGTGCAGAGAAGACCAACAAAAATTATTAGTGGACTGGAGGCTAAAACATATAAAGAACGGTGGCTGGAATTGGGGATGTCTAGTTTCATGAAAATAAGGACTAGGGGAGACATTATAGCAGTGTTCCAAGAAACAGTGGATGGAAATTATTCAAGGAAAGAACCAACCTACAAGTAAAGAGAAATTTCCAGACAGTGAGAACAATTCATCAGTAGAATCAGAAATTCAGAAATTGTGGGTGCTCCAACACTGGAGGTGTTGATGAAGAAATTGGACAGCCATTTATCTGAAATGTTATAGGGCTTCCTGTCTGAGTAGGTGGTTGGACTAGAAGACCTCCAAGATCCCTACCAACTCTGTTATTCTATTCCATTGTTTCCAAATTCCCAAATCAGAGATGTTCACTAAGTTAAATGGCTGTGGGTCATACAAGAACTAATTTTAGGTGAGAAAACGGGCAACTCTGAAAATTGCTTTCACTGAATAAATCTTTGGGGAAGTTTTATCTAGTTCATTGATTCTGCAAAATCTTCAGTGCCTTTCAGCAAAGTAATCCCACTTCTGGATCAACCGATCTATTGCTCTGTCTGTCATTGATTGATCTAGTAGTCTGAGCCATTGGCTGAAAGGAAAAAAAGAAAGAGAAAATTCACTGGGAAAGTTATTTCTCAGCCTTTGCAAAGTGGGAATGTTTGATCTCCTAATTGAGGCGCAAATCAGAGGATTGGAAATTATTTTGTAGCCCAAAGTACCATAATTACATGCTCAACACAGCCACTCCCTTTGGATTTTAATAGTCTGCTTTATTTTTTAATATGATTCACTTATTTTTGAACTACAGGTTATAAATAAGGCTTTTTAAAAATGGTAATGTGGCAATGTGAGTATTTGTTTTTCATTAGCTTTGCACAACTCCGAGTCAAAGAATTACCAAAAAAAAAGGGTCTCTAAGCAGTTCCTGTCACTGTGATACATTTATTCCTATTTCTTGAAGGACTTTTAAAAAATTGCTTCTTGTAAACTTCAAGATGGAGGAGAACCTAGCAGAACAAGATAACCAGAGGAAGCTATGCTGGCTGACAGCAACTTGAACCTGCTATTCTGCTCTCCATGTTGTGGAACAACACAAAAATAATCCAGGACAAAGAAGCTGGGGGAAATAGCAGGAGAGAGCCCTATGCACACCCACTTCACTTCCTGAAGGGAGAATAGAAATCTAGTATCTTTTCCCCTTCTTACTTGATTTGGAGGTTCAATCGCTGTTTGATCTCCGTAATAAAAACCATAAAGCTTCATTCTTTGTTTCTCTGTAAGGAATAAATAATTTCCAAATGCATAATTAACAAAATAGGAGGAGGTGTTCTATAGGAGAGAAGAGAGAGCGAAGGGAAGACAGATGGGGAATCGGAGGATCTTTCATTACCTCCTGAGGTGTCCTGACTTGGATCTTCCCAAGGGATCCTCCTGAAAAATAGCTCCTGAGGGGGATTTGATGGGTTCTTCTTTCCCTCAGGATCTCTGATCTCCACAGTGCAGCACTTCAAATAGGGGGGAGGAAGGAAGAAGCAGAATTAATGAACATCACACAACACAAAGTAGATTCTTCTATTCGGAACACAACCTCAAAGCCCCAATATCCATCCGTGGGTCTGAGTGAGAAAACAATGGAACAATGTTCTACCAGAACTGGAGAACTGCTTCATATTACGAACGCGGGAGAAGTTTGGGAAGGAGGGGTGAAGCATTCAAGCACTCTATTTATTCCCTTACGAGCTCCCTAAAGTCTCCCACCTGCCGCTGGAGCTGCTCCTTCTGCTCCTCCGCCTGGCTCAAGAGGAAGCCTTCCGCCAGGGCCACCGCCTGGGAGCTGCTCTCTGCTCCACACTCCCGCACCCAGCCCTCCATCTCTGGGGGCAGGAGAGCCAGGAGCTGCTCCAGAACCACCAGGTCCAGCATCTGGGCTTTGCTGTGCTTTTCTGGGTTCAGCCATCGCCTGCACAAGTCATGGAGTCGGCTGCAAAGACCTCGGGGACCCTCAGCCTCCCGGTATTGGATGGAGGTCCAGGGCGGAACTTCTGAAGGGAGGATGGTTCCGTCCTGCAGGACCTTCTGCCCGGTGCTGGTCCAGCTCTCCCCACAGCTCCCAGGCTGAAAAGGCCCTGTGCCTTTTCCCCTCTCCCCCTTGGTCAAAAGTGGTCTCTCCATCCTTCCTCTTTCCAGCAGAGCAGCTCCAAAGGGCTCCAGGGACTCTGAGGGGGGGGTGGTCTCCGGAGGCCTCTTCCTTCACGGGGCCATTTCTGGGGCTGCACGACAGATCCCTGCTGGTCCTTCCGCTCTCTTCCTTCCTTCCTTCCCCCCTCCACCCCGCAGAGGAAATCCTGGCTTGCAAAAGCTGCAGAGGTCTCCGAGATTGCGGATCTGGGAGGGAGAGAAAAACCGACGCCCAGGATCAGAAAGGGGGATTCAGCCCCTGGACCCCCTTCCCCTAATCTGCCCGCAGCCCCAAGCGGCTCCTCCCGCAGGGCCCTGGGTCCCCAGAGCAGAGCCAGGAAGGAGGCAGCTGGAGAGGACGCCCCCCCCCGACTTCTTCCCCCCTCTGGAGACAGGATCGGGCCCTGGGGGAGCTCGGTACAAATCCTGCCTTTTACTCTTCGACCGACTTCTCTCCTGCTGGGCCTCCGCCAAGCCCACCCTCCCCTCCCCCCCTTCGCATGAAGAGGGCGGCTGGGGAGGATGGGACCTGGAAAACACCGCCCCCCTCACAGCGGGCACATCTCGATATCCCGTCCTCCACCCCACTCTCCCGCAGCCTCACCGCCTCCTGCGGCGCTCCAGGGGTTCAGTAGAGTGAGTGCGGCGTTCTAGAGAGGCTCAGTGATGTCACTTCCTTTCCCGCCTCCTCTGAGAAGACAGGCGTGACGTTCGCCCTCCAGTGGCCCAATGGGGAAGCGCCTGGAGTTCCCTTCCCTTGGAGGAGGGCGCCCCCTGGTGGATTTCGGGCAAAGGGCCAGGATGGTAGAAAGGGCGGGAAAGAGGAGCGCATGGGAGGGGGAAGGGAGAGGGTGGGGATGATGGGCATGGGTGCAGTGGGAAAGGTCAGTCTTCCTGGCTCCCTGTCAAGGACTTCGGAACAGCCAGTGGAGACGGAGGGAAAAAGCCTTTGGGGGGGAGGATCCGAATTCGCCTCCCTCAGGAACCGCCGCCCTGAGGGCTGCGCAGAGAGCGGAGGAGGCCTCGGAAGGCGCCGGATTCCCCTCAGAAACGGTCGGGCGGTGGGAAGACGAGGACCGGGAGCCTCGCTTGGACGCCCAGCTCGTGTCGGGCGGGGGTGGCGGGCAGGGAGGCTCCAAGGAGAGAAAGGACAGTTCCTCCTCCGCCTCCTTCCCGCTCCCTCCGCGCAGCCGCCCTTCTCGGGCTCTGCCTCCCAGCGGAAGGGCAGGGACCCCCGGCCTCTCCTGAGGAGCCCCCCGGAAAGGCTCCGCGGGGGAAGGAGGGAGGGAGGCCGGGAAGCCGAGGGAGGAGGAGGAGATTCCGGGCCTTTCGCCTCAGAGCGACTCGCGCGGCTGCGACTCCCAGGACGGAGCCGCCGCTTCTCTGCGCCCGCCGCCCGAGTCAGGAGGAGCCCTTGGGCCGCCCCGGAGAAACGGGGAGTCCGACCGCCTTCCTCGAAGCATTTCCAGGCCGGATCCCCCTCGGAGGTTTCGCCCCACTGGTCCCCCTTTCCCTCCCCCAGGGAACTCCACCCCCTATTCATCAGTTCCCCCGTGTGGCTCCCCTTCCCCCTCCTAGGTCGTGATCGGGCGGTGGGGGATTATTTCTCTACTTTTGGTGGCGTTTGTGGCTTCCGGTCTAAACATGCCTCAGTTTCCCTGTTTCGCTTTCCGCCTCTTTCCAGGCAACCGACTTCGGGGGAATCCGGATCCGGGTCTGAATCGGGGCCCGGAAGGTCCCACTCCCACCCAGTCACAGGTGGTGGGCGGCAAGGGGGGGAGTCCCAATGTGCCTCATTTCAGTTTAGCCAGCTTCCCAAATTCCTACCCCCTCCACGGCCACAAGGAAGGGCGATCCCTCTTCATCCCCCTGGGCAAAGTGGAGCAAGGGAAGGAGCGGAGACCACGCGGAGATCGAGGCTTCCTCTTTCCCCGTTACGGTGATCTCAACCCCTTTTTCCCCCCAGGATCCTTGACGGCCCCACCCAGCCTTTCCCCTCCCCCAGCCCAGCCCCCTCCTTACCGTGTGTCTCCTTCCCACCTTCGCTTCCGGGGATATGGGCCAGCGCCCCCACCAGCAGCACCAGAGGGAACCCATGGCGGCGCCCAACTAGGAAGGTGAGGCTCTCTCTCCTGGAGCACTATCACCCTTTAAAGCCACCGCCTGCACCAGAAATCACCTTCAAAGCTACCACCTGCGCCAGAAACCGTGAGTAAACTGGAGCCCACCCCAAAAAATAAAAATAAAAAACGCTGGATTCCGAAGCCCTGGAGCCCTTATCAAGCGGAGCTCCTGCTAGCAGGAGCGCTGAATTCCAAAAACATAACAACACTGAATTCCAGAGCCCTCCCCAGAGAAGCAGAGCTCCTTCCCTCGATCCCTATTAACCACACCGGTGGAACTCAAGCGAGCTGGAGCCAGTGGAGCACAAACAACGCACCTTCATTTAAATCCCACACACAGCTAATCGGAGAATCTTCCACGCCAGACAACGTGTCCCATTTCAAATCCCCCAGACAAGTTTCCCCGGAGCCAGTGGATAGCTGGCAGGGACAAACAAAGAGGGAGGAGAGAGAGGCAAAGACTTGAGGAGAAGCGGAGAGAGATAAGAGCCTGGATGAGCTGTAATTTATGAGTGTGTGATTCGGACACTTACAGAGAGACTGATTTTGAGCCATTCAATGAGCTGTGACTGGTGGGCAGTGTGATTTTAAGCTGCAGAGAAAGAGACGGAACTGACAGAGGGTGTGATTCTGAACGGCTGTTAATTATGGAGAACTGAGGTCCATTAAATCACCAAAAATCAATCACTTTGAAGCCATTTCAAACAATAAGAAACCACATGCCTTCCACATCTACCTCACCAAAATCAATCCTAGTAGAAAATCACTCCAATTCCTGCAGTGGAATTTTCCTTGGAAAGTCGAACTCTAAGAAGGAAAATAGCTGCGATTAACTCTGGCATTACTACCAGATTTAGTTGGAAGTAAATGACAAATCGGATAAGTAAACCCAAGCCACGTGACTGTATTTTCTCCTACTACTCAATTTGAACAGCTTAGGAAAGTTTTTCACTGTTTCAAAAACCCTTTGAGCATCGTATTACAGTCTTGTTTACAGAGTAATAGCAATCTACTATTACAAAGAGCAACAATTTCCTCTCAGTCAACAACAGCATTAACCCTTTCCTTGCAGACTCTTAATACTAGCTCATTACTTTAATCAAACACTGATTAACTCAATACCTCAAAACTTACAACTTTTCTACCTCATCACCTATATCTACGGTTAGATAATCAATTTCTATAAAATATTTTATTAATGGTTCAATTGATTTATGGTCCTAATTGATTAGTGTGACTAGAGTGTTTAGTGCAAATAGTGTTATTACTGACTAGTTGAAAAGATCAATATGCATGTAATTTTAATCGAATAGTAAAATCAATGATTTAGTGAATTTAAATGAACAGTGTGATTAATGATTAGTGTAATTAATTGATTAGTGTTTAGAATATTTAATTGATTAGGCTGATTGTTGCCCAGAAATATTATCTGACTAGAGAGATTACTGCAATTGATGATTGATTGGTGTGATATTGTTCCATTAATTAATTTAATCAACGTACCATCTTAACAAACCTACCATGACAAGAAAAAAATCCTATGCCAAAGCACTACCTACAGAGAACATAATCCCCACCAATGATCCACAAGACTCCTGCACATGCCTTAAATGCTACAAAAATCTAAAGGATAATGAAAACTCCATCAAATGTTCTCTGTGTAAGAAATACACTCATCATGACTGCTTGGGATTAACCGAGCAATTTATTCAATACCTGGAATCATCCAATGAGTTTCCATATTACTGCAATTCATGCAAACCCAAACTGGATCTGTTGGAAAGAATTGATACCATTGAAACCATAGTAGCATCCCTGGACGCATGCAAACCCAAACTGGATCTGTTGGAAAGAATTGATACCATTGAAACCATAGTAGCATCCCTGGACGCCATAAAAGAAAGAATATCCAACCTTGAAAAAAAAGAAACAACGCAAAAACTTGAACTTCCAATAGCTACAAACCACATCTCTACCCAACAACCACAACCCAATCCAAAAGCCAATCCACAAATAAACACAACCCAGACAAATATTGATATCCCAATCCTCATCAGAGAAGCTGTTGAGCGTGAACGGAAACGTCCAAACGCCATCTTATTTGGTCTAGAGGTCACCAATAACAATGATGACATCACAACTGTCCGAAACATCATCAGGGATTATCAAGCATCAACCATCTCCGCTGATGAAATACTTGACATTTCACGCATTGGCCGAGAGCTCAATAACAGTGACGGCTCTGTAGCCCCACGCCTGTGCAGAGTCATTTACAAAAATGAAACAAGCAAACGTAAATTCATTTATACTATAAACTCACTCGCCAAAACCAACACCAACCATAAGAACCTCCGTTGCCGCCCTGACCTAACCATACAGCAACGTGCCCGCTCCCGTGTACTCCGCATTGAACTCAAAAACCGTCTAGACAATGGAGAGAAGGACCTGTACATTGACTACCATGCTGACTGTATCAAAAGTAAGCCACGCAACCCAATACTCAGCTTTTACCCTCAACCACAACCCTACCTCAACCGATCCACCATCACCCAAGACTAGGCACGCACGCCCCCAACTACCTCAATTCCAACTACTGCCGGCCTTAAATGCAAACTACTCAATGCAAGAAGCCTCGTGAATAAAATACCTGAATTTCTCATCCTCCTAAATATGGCTAACTTTGACATTATATTTGTCTGTGAAACATGGCTCAATGCATCTCTCCCCGACTCCATTACCACAGTAAGACACTATCATGTTTACCGATCAGATCGTGAAAATCGTCGAGGAGGTGGTGTTGCTATCTTCTATAAAAATCCTTACATCTAAAAATATCCAAGTTACCCAGGAGCTTGCTCTTCCTGAGACCATCATCTGTGAACTATCCTTAAATATCACAATTCGATTCTTACTATGTTACAGAGCACCTGATTATGACATCGAACATGTAAACAAGCTAAATACATTACTAACATGGGCTGCATCCTGCCCATACCCTTTTATCTTTCTTGGTGATTTCAATCTACCTCATATTGACTGGACCCTAAATGATTGTACAACTGAAATCATACACACAACCTTCTACAATGCTACTACAAATCTGGGACTGGAACAACTAGTAACCAACAACACTAGACTAAACAACTGCCTCGATCTCATCTTCTGCAATAGTTTGAATTTAATTTACGGAATACAAACTAAAGAACCCTTTTCCAGTAGCGACCACAATATGATTGACTTTTGTCTCAACATGTGTCCACACAAAAATCACCACAATGATGTAATTCCCAATTGTAACTTCAAAAAAGGCAACTATGATCTTATACACAACGATCTCTCATCCCTTGATTGGCAATCTCTATTCACTGGATGCAATACTGTTGAAGACCATTACAACATATTTTTACTTGAAGTCAAAAGAGTCATCAAACTATATGTACCAACAACAACTCCCAAAACAAAACAAAAAAGCAGATTACCCATATCAATAAGGAAACTTCAATCCAAAAAGAGATCACTCTGGCGGAAAAACAAATCTGGTCACGTTGCCAATTTCAAAAACCGATACAAAAATTTATGCCACCAGATAAAGACCGAATGCACCAATTATCACATTAAACAAGAGGAAAACCTTCTAAGCACCAATTCCACCCGTGCTTTTTACAATTTTGTAAACAACAAACTAAAAGACTCAAGGTCCATCCCTCCCTTGATAGGACCTGATGGTAAAGACTGCAACGACGACACCATTAAAGCCAACATCTTTAACACATTCTTCGGCTCAGTATTTGTAAACAGCAATGGATCATGCCCAGTATTTCCTAGCCGTACCACAGATAACAACAATGATCTAATACATATCGATTTCACAGAAGACAATGTTGAAAAAGCACTACGCAACCTAAAACCATCTCTATCTATTGGACCGGATGGAATATGTGCCTACTTCTTAAGAAAGCTATCCACTGCCATAGCCAAACCTCTAAGCATAATCTTTGAAAAATCTTTCAGAACCAGCTCCTTGCCTAACCTATGGTCACAAGCCACAGTCATCCCCATCTTCAAAAAGGGAGACCCAAGCCTAGTTGAAAATTACAGGCCAATCTCCTTATGCTGCGTCACCTGTAAAGTCATGGAATCAATTATTAACCAATCCATCATCCTTCACTTAGAGACAAATAACCTACTCTCCAATAAACAATTTGGTTTCAGAAAAAAACTATCCTGTAATCTGCAACTCTTACACTGCAAAAACATATGGACGACACAACTCGACCAGGGCAAAGCAATAGATGCAATCTACATAGACTTCTGTAAAGCCTTTGATTCAGTGGTACACGACAAACTACTCCTAAAAATAAAATCCTATGGTATCTCTGGACAACTGAATAACTGGATAGAAGCATTCCTGTCAAACAGACAACAAATGGTCAAAATCGGGAGCGTACTATCAAATCCAGTACCTGTCAATAGTGGTGTTCCCCAAGGCAGTGTTCTAGGACCAACTCTCTTCATACTCTACATAAACGACCTCTGTGATCATATTAAGAGCAATTGCGTTCTCTTCGCTGATGATGTAAAGCTGTTCAATACCACAGACAATACTGCTACCCTACAAAAGATCTTGACTATGTATCAGAGTGGTCAAACAAATGGCAACTTCAAATCTCAACAAATAAATGCTCTGTCTTACATATTGGCAAAAAAATCAGAAAATAAAATACAAGCTGAATAGTCAAGATCTTGTTGATGACTCAAGCTCTGTAAAGGACCTTGGAATACTCACCTCTAATGATCTAAGTGCTAGAGCCCACTGCAACTACATAGCCAAAAAGGCATTAAGAATTGTTAACCTAATCCTCACGTAGCTTTTTCTCTGGTAATATCATACTACTAACCAGAGCATACAAAACATTTGCTAGACCAATACTCGAATACAGTTCATCAGTCTGGAACCCACACTACGTATCTGATATTAGCACAATTGAGAAAGTCCAGAAATATTTCACAAGAAGAGTTCTCCACTCCTCTACTCGTTGTAGAATACCTTATGCCACCAGACTTGAAATTCTAGAACTTGAAAACCTTGAATTACGCCGTCTTCGGTCTGACTTAAGCATGGTATATAAAATCATACATTGCAATGTCCTACCTGTCAATGAATACTTCAGCTTCAACCATAACAACACAAGAGCACACAATAGATACAAACTCAAAGTAAACCGCACCAAACTTGATTGCAGGAAATACGACTTCAGCAATAGAGTGGTCAATATCTGGAATACTCTACCCGACTCTGTAGTTTCTTCCCCAAACCCCAAAAACTTTAACCTTAGACTGTCTACTATTGACCTCACCCCTTTCCTAAGAGGTCTGTAGGGGGCGTGCATAAGCGCACCAACGTGCCTACCGTCCCTGTCCTATTGTTTCTCTTATTCTTTTATTTTTCTTATATGTACCCATTTCATGTATTCACAACTATGTATACATTTATACTTATTATCTTGTAAACAATTGGCAAATCAAATAAATAAATAAATAAAATAAAATAAATAAATAAATCACCCCACAAGCGCCCCCCAAAGGGAGGCGGAATGTCGGGGGTCTGAATTGGGGGAGGGGGCGTTTTCCTCTAACTTCGCGATTTGGAGGGTCCATGAAAGCGGAAGGACCAATGGGAATTCTCCCTCTGACGCGTCATCGGTCTCCGGGCAGAGTCTCCCTTGACTTCACCCGACGGCGGAGGTAGTTCGGCGCGGAGAAAGTGGGGGGGGGTCTTTTCGGTGTTGGGGGGCCGCAGGTCAAGTGCGGGTTCAGGCCAGCCCTGGAGGGGAGTATGGACTTCCTTTTGCCCTCCCCCATCCGGCATGGAGTAGGGCTGCAGTGGATGGGAGAAGGGGAGGCACAGTCCCACAGCCAGGAAGAACTTGGGAGTCCTTGGGCACCTTCACACACAGAGACACACACACAAAACACATGGGATCACTGCCCTCTCCACCCCCAAATCTTCTGTCTTTGGTTCCTTTCCTGCAAAGGGGCTGCCGGAGGACCTGTTGTGCCCTCAGTGCTGAGGGGTTTTCTGACCCACCGCTCGGCTTTTGGTTCAAGGATCGCTGTTCTGGATCTCAATGGGGGGGAAAGTAAGATACACAACTTGGGGGCAGATGCGGACTCTGCCACCTCCTTCAGCTGCAGGGGGACCTGGCTCTGGCCTGCTGAGGCTGGTGTTGGGCCAGGGCGGAGTTTGGGCCCTCCAGTCCCCCATCCCTGGAAAGGATACACAGGCGTCCTCTGGACCCCCAAAGCTTTCCAAAGAGAATCTGGAATTCAGGATCTGTTTAATCCGCCTTTGCTTAACTCACCGGAACCCAAATCTCTCCCGAAGACTAGAAAAAACATGTTTTCTATGGATGTAGTGAAAGATGAGCACAAGAAACAGAATGTCTGCTACTTTTTTGAATAATTGGGGGGAGGAGAGATTTTCAGACAGTAATGGTTAAAAGGCTGTAATCCTTTAGTGGACAATATAGGACTATTGAAGTTTCAGAATCTCTATTAAAATTCCAGGTGATTTTATAAATTATAAATGTATTCTTCGGTTTCATATACTCTCCATCCATCCATGGTTCTTCCCTTCTTAAATAATACTGAAATCTTTTACAAGGAAGAAAATCTGCTGATCCTCTTACAAATATCTGTGGAAATGGATTTTTTTCCCCCTTTGGGCAAAATATTTCCTCCAACTCCCCTCCAGAAGAAGGAAGTTCACCTCAGAGGGTGGATTCTTGGGATGGAGTCCCAGGGCTGAATTCTCTCCCTGTGAATAAAATCCCCTTACTCCCACGATCCTCGCACTCAAAGCGTTGAGTTCCCTGGTAAACAGCAAACGGCAGGAAAGGAGAATCTGTATCTTTCATAACATAAAATGTTTGAGATATTTAATGAGCTTGAAGGTTTATTTCAAATCAAGGCAGAAATTTGGAAATGTGGGGAAAGCTGCGTTATTTGGAAACGGTATTTCCCTTCAAAGGAAATTTTGTATGACACGCATACAAGAGTTGGAGGGAGTTGTGGACAAAAACACCCACAAACTTTCTAGGGGGGGAAACTGCGGGGAGGGTCCTTTGTGCTTCGGCTGAGAATTGGGGAGGGGGACCGAGGAAGAGCCGCTGCTCAGACGGGAAACCTGCCTGAACGCTGGGCTTGGGCCGGAAGAGAGGGGGATCGGGGGTCTTGGCTGGGCTCTGGGTGGGGGAAACTCCACTTGCGACCCTTCCTGGAGGGGAAGAGCGACCGGAGTCCCACTCCTGCCCTGGGGATCTCACTTGCTCACTTGGGATCTCACAAGCAGATCCCGGAGTGGGGCAGCATCTCCAGGGATCGCCCCTAAGCTGACAGAAGCTGAAGCCCGGAGAAGGTGGATCAGCCCAGGAGGGGAAATGGGATCATCTGAAGCCTCCGAGGGGGATCCTACCTGGAAGGGATCAGGAGGGATTTTCTGTGAGAACCGATGGATCAACGGAGCAGCCCCCTCCCTACCTGGAATTGGGGGGCTCTGTCCCTGGAGGTCTTCCAGAAGAGGTTTGTCTGGGGTGGGATAAGGGCTCCTGCCTCAGCCAGGGGGTTGGACTAGAAGACCTCTAAGGTTCCTTCCAGCCTCTGAGCCCCTCCCTTTCCTCATTGCCCCCCACCCCCACCGAGCCTTCCGCCCCCCAGCTCCTGCATGGAGCTGGCATGAAAGACCCCCTAGAATGAAACCCCCCAAGACTGAAAAGATCCCCCTTCCAGGCTATCCTCTTTCACAAGCAACTTGGGTAAATAGCTGGATAGTGTAGACTGGTGGAAAATTTCCAGGAAAAATATCTACAAGCCCATAGCAGATCCTGCGGGTGGCAGAGGAGGTTAAATTGCTGTATTGTATTAATGTGTTTAAGCCACGCCCACCCAGTCACGTGACCTGTTTTTGAGCCAGATTTCCTGTAAGCTGTTTTTCTTGCCCCGGTGTAAAATCTTATTTTTCTCCACATTAAGTTTCATTTTGTTGGATTCAACCTTGTCTCATTTGGATCACAAAGGCAGAATATGCACACGCATACAAATCTATAGAGACATGGTGGGTCAGTGGTTAAAATGCAGTACTACAGAGGCCAGGTCCACAGCCAAGGAGTTCGATCTTGACCAGCTCATGGCTGATTCATCCTTTCATCCTTCTGAGGTCACTGACTTTGTAAACTGCTCAGAGAATGTAGTAAAGCATTGTGGAGTGGTATATAACTCTTAAGTGGAATTGCTGTTGCTATATACTGTAGTTTCTCCTGATCATGGATCTTTTTATGACAAGATAATCATTCAGAGCAAAACTCTTTCCACATTCCATGCATTTATATGGCTTTTCCCATGTGGATCATCTTATGAGAAATAAGACAACATTTTTGAGCAAAGGTCTTTCCACACTCCATGCATTTATACTGCTTCTCTCCTGTGTGGAGCATTTTGTGGCTTCTAAGTCCATTGCGATTAGAAAACGTCTTTCCACACTCCATGCATTTGTACGGCTTTTCTCCTGTGGAGCTTTTTGTGGTATCTAAGTCCACTGCTCTGAGTAAACATCTTTCTACACTCCATGTATTTATATGGCTTCTCCCCTATGTGGATCATTTTATGGGAAATAAGATTACTTATTTAATTATATAATCAATAGGATTACTTCTCCATCAAAGGGGAAACTGCTGGGGACCCTCCTGGCTCTGGGCTGAACCCAGGGGTGGGATTCAAATTTCTTAACAACTGGTTATGTGGGCGTGGTTTGGTGGTCATGTGACTGGCTTGGTGTGGCTTGGTGGTCATGTGACTGGCTGGGCGTGGCTTGGTGGTCGTGTGACTGAGTGGGCGTGGCCAACTCGACATCACTCACATCGAGAAATGATGCTCACCTGGCCTCTCGTGACTGTGGCAATGCTGCAACCATGGTAAGTGTGAAAAATGGTCATGTCACTTTTTTCAGTGCCATTGTAACTTTGAATGGTCACTAAAGGAACTGTTGTAAGTCAAGGATTACCTGTACAAAAATATAAAAAGCTTCTTTGCTTGCAAAAAGCTGCCCTAAATACCAATCATTAGATTAAAAATACCTGCAAGCCAGAGTTACTAGTCAGGCATGTTGCCAGAGCTACTTTAGGAATTAAAATAGTTCAAATGCAATGGTACCTATCACCAGCCATCTCTTGCTCATAAAATCAAATCCTTTAGCAGAGAGGACATTTAAGCTCTCCAGAAAGAGCACACCCAGGAGAAGCAATCCTTAGATCCATTTGCACCACTTAAAGACACTAGCTGGTCTCACTCACCCCACAAAATATCCTAAGGAAATCATCCAGATTTAAGGAAAGATCATGTGCCCCCCAGAAAGGCAGTAAAAAAATCAGTGCTAAACTTGCATCTTGCCTCTTGTAAGTACACCCCAAAAGGACAGTGCCAGATATGCCCTCGTGCCCTTCTTGTCCTCTTCCTCCTTTCCTTTGTATTGGGTTGCCCCTCTAGCATAATCCTCCAGCTATTAAACTGGTATATTTAAGGTTCTTGATGATTGTCTCCATTTTTCATTCCAGTTTTTACTTCTTGGCTCCAGCATTTTTGTCACATATTCAGTATATAAGTTAAATATGGTATAGTATCTAATGGTATCTAATTTTCTGTTCTGTTCCTTCAATAAGTAGCTGTGGTGATGTGGTAAACCGTCTCTAAAGGATATCTAGAATTTATTGTAGTTGACAATGTTAAAAGCCTTAATATTTAAATAAAGCAAAAATAGGTTTTTTTTTCAGAACTTTCTTGACTTTCTCATTATCTGCCCTCTTCTGAATCTTGCACTGTTACCTTTTCATAACAGATCATTGTATAGTATAATGAAGATGAATGACAGAAGTGATGAAACTGTTTACAGGAAGGGCCTGTTGATTAGGACCGCATTTTGGAGATTTATCATCTTCCTAAAGGCATACTTGATATCTAGCATTGTTTTTGGCACAAAATTCCTTCATTCAAGTTTTCAAAAGATTGCTTAAGCTAGTTTGCATTCTATTTAGCTTGCTTTTATTGTTCTACCTGTTAACATTTTAAATGATTTAATATTAATTCATTATCTATGCTAGGAGTGTAAACATAGAACAATGGGGTATAAATATTCAATACCACAAAACTTATTTCCAAACAATGAACATTATAACACACTACTGATGATGTGCTACTGTAAATTATCACACACTCTGATTGGCTTCTATAATATGATTTACCACTTCTACATAAAAATAGTAGTTTTTAAAATTTGTTTTGGCATTTTATGCCTTCATTTTTTGATCATTACTTTCTGTTAATGCCTCTGATCATTTCCAAAACACAACTTGCATTCTTTAAATAATAAGAAATAAATAGCCATTTTCTGAAATATATCTGAAGTGTTACCTCTCTTCCTTTTTTAAAAAATAATGTTGAAAAATACTAATAAAATCTAAGTGACTTTGTCAGAGAAAAACACAAGCAAAATATCACCACAAATTATCCATGCCTCAATATTGGATTATTAGTTCCTAGGATAACAAATCATCCCTCTACCTAGACTAATTCTGCTGGATGCAGTCCCATTGATTCAATTGTGGTTGATGCAATAATCAAAGACTACAATACAAACAAATAAAGGAAGACAAGAATCAAAAAGCTTGAAATTTTATGATGTTGAACTAATATAGCAAACATATTTCCTAAGTTTGGATTTAGACACCTTTTTAATGACAAAAATAGTTATATTTGATTTCTACAATGCTGTGTTGCTTATTTTTCTAAAAACTCTTTGGTGCATTTATGTCCCTAGCAGGACTGAAAAGCAACTGTAGGTAATTGTGTCTTGTTTGATACCTTGTATTTCATTGAAGAACTCCAGGGACCATAAGGGATGATTTATCCTGCTATTGTTGTCTATGGAGTTTGCAAAATAAACTCGAAAAAGAATGGCCAGATATATCATACAGAGGGCTACCATTGAGGCTCTCGCTGGGAAGGCAAGCATGGAGGCAGCACATCCCAGAACTGCGCCGGCGGTGGGGAGTTGGCTTTGGCGGCAGCAGCAAAAGTCAAAGTTAGGGGGCGTGCATAAGCGCACCAACGTGCCTACCGTCCCTGTCCTATTGTTTCTCTTATTCTTTTATTTTTCTTATATGTAACCATTTCATGTATTCACAACTATGTATACATTTATACTTATTATCTTGTAAACAATTGGCAAATCAAATAAATAAATAAAATAAATAAATAAAAGGGAAGCAGTGGGGGAGGGGAGGAGGAGAGCAACGGGAGAGAAAGCAACGGAAGTGATGAAAAGAGCACAGCAAAGCAATAGATTGTGGTCAGCAGTGAGGCAGGGAAAGGAGTGCACAGCGCAGAAAGCAAGACGGAGGAATGGGGTACAGTGGAGGGGGGAAACAGCTCCTGGGCAGCAGAGAAGCAGCCCAGTTGAATCCTGTTTCTCTCTGCTGCCCAGGAATCATTTTGTGAAGTGAGGGGGACTTGGAGCAACAGGTGAGAGAAGCAGCCATTGATCTGGCTGGAGCCAACAGGAGTCTCTCTCCACATGTTGCCCTGGTGAAAGGCAAGTGGTGGTGGGGGGGGAAAGGCAACCAGGGCTTGCACTTACCGGGAAGATCATCAGATCAGGCAGGGCTGCAGTGAAAGGCAGGCAGCATTGCTGGCCTGGCGGGCGGGCGAAAGCAGGCTGCAGGCATGTTGTGCATACACACAATGTTGCACATGTGTGGTAAGGACTGACTGGGTAGGGGGCAGAGAAGCAGGCAGAGAGGGGCAGAGCCAGCCAGAGTCCCGATTTACCAGTTCTCCAAACTACTGGGAACGATAACTGATTCTATGGAACCGGTCCGAACCAGTAGAATCCCACCCCTGCTCCTAGCCCAGATGGATCCTTCCCCCCAGACTCCCACCTTCCTGGGTGAATCCTCCGCTCGGCTATCTTGGGAAAGGTGCTGCTTTGCGTTATGGGAGAAAAATGCAATTTCCCTCCTTGAAACGCATGTCTCCCTGGCTCTAAACCGTCTGGATGAACCGGCTCCTTCCGATTCCCACCTGTCGGCACCTCATGTCCAAGAACTGCTCTTTCTGTGGGTCAGGAATCAGGGTCCCCCTTTTCCTTGCAAACCCAGGACCCTGAGGGAAGATCCCGGAATCCAGTTGGGCTGTTTCACCTCTGTTTTGAACTCCTTTCCTTGGAGAACTTCAACCTCTTTGCCATCATTTCCAGGCATTTCTCTCTCTCAGCAGGGAAAAATATCAAGTAACGTTTCAGAAGAAGTTTTGCCAGTAGAAAAGTGCAGATATATTGTGGAATAATCCAGATAATCTCTTCTGTTGCAATAGGATAGAATAGAATTCTTTATTGGCCAAGTGTGATTGGACACACAAAGAATTTGTCTTTGGTTCATAAGCTCTCAGTGTACATAAAGAGAGAAAGTAAAATACATTCATCAAGAATCACAAGATACAACACTTAGTGATAGTCATAGGTTACTAATAAGCATATTAGGGAACAAATAAAACAATATACATTGTAAAGATACAAGCAACACGGTTATAGTCATAAGCTGGAAGAGATGGGTAATGGAAGGATGAGAAGAATTTACTAAGGCTTTATAAAACGGTACTAATATTTCATGTGATTTTGATTCTGTGCCTCCGTTGATACAATCAAGGATTATATTAGCTTGTTTGGCTACTGCTGCACACACCTGACTCATGTTTAAGTGATCATCCATTTGGACTCCCTAGGTCCCTCTCACAGTTACTGGTTTTGAGCCAGGTTTCCTATAACCTGTTTTTCCTGCCAAGGTGTAAAACCTTACTTTTCTCCATATTAAGTTTCAGTTTGTTGGATTCAACCTTGTCTTATTTGGATCATTAAGGCAAAATATGCATACACATAGAAATCTATAGAGACATGGTGTTTAGAATACAGTACTAGAGGCTAATTGTCCACAGCCAGGAGTTCGATCCTGACATGCTCATGGTTGATTCAGTCTTTCATCCTTCTGAGGGCATTAAAATGAGGATCCAGATTGCTGGGGACAATATGCTGACTTTGTAAACTGCTCAGAGAGTGTGGTAAAGCATTGTGGAGTGGTATATAAGTCTAAGTGGAATTGCTATTGCTATATAGTTTCTCCTGAATGTGGATCCTTTTATGAGAAGTAGGTGACCATTCTGAGCAAAACTCTTTCCACATTTGTATGGCTTCTCCCCTGTGTGGCATCTTTTATGGGAAATAAGATTACATCTATGAGCAAAGGTCTTTCCACACTACATGCATTTAAATGGCTTCTCCTGTGTGGATCCTTTGGTGGATAATAAATCCCCTACTATAAGCAAAGGTCTTTCCACATTCCATGCATTTACAGAGCTTCTCCCGTGTGGATCCTTTCATGGGCAGTCAGTGTACTGCTCTGAGTAAAGGTCTTTCCACACTCCATGCATTTATATGGTTTCTCCCCTGTGTGGATCCTTTCATGGGAAGTCAGTGTACTGCTCTGAGTAAAGGTCTTTCCACACTCCATGCATTTATATGGTTTCTCCCCTGTGTGGATCCTTTCATGGGAAGTAAGTGTATTGCTATGAGCAAAGGTCTTTCCACACTCTATGCATTTATATGGTTTCTCTCCTGAGTGGATCTTTTTGTGGCCACTAAGGCCACTTCTATAAGCAAAAGTCTTTCCACACTCTTTGCATTTATACAGCTTCTCCCCTGTATGGATCCTTCCATGGGAAGTCAGTGTACTGCTATGAGCAAAGGTCTTTCCACACTCCATGCATTTATATGGCTTCTCCCCTGTGTGGATCATCTTATGGGAAATAAGATGACCTCTACGAGCAAATGTCTTTCCACACTCTATGCATTCATACAGCTTCTCCCCTGTGTGGATCCTTCCATGGGAAGTAAGTGTACTGCTATGAGCAAAGGTCTTTCCACACTCCATGCATTTATACAGCTTCTCCCCTGTGTGGATCATCTTATGGGAAATGAGATGACCTCTCCGAGCAAAGGTCTTCCCACACTCCATGCATTTATATGGTTTCTCCCCTGTGTGGAACCTTTTATGGATAGTAAGCGAACTGCTCTGAGTAAAGGTCTTTCCACACTCCATGCATTTATACGGCTTCTCCCCTGTGTGGATCATCTTATGCGAAATAAGATTACCTCTCCGAGCAAAGGTCTTTCCACACTCTATGCATTTGTATGGTTTCTCCCCTGTGTGGATCCTTTTATGGATAGTAAGTGTACTGCTCTGAGTAAAGGTCTTTCCACACTCGATGCATTTATATGGTTTCTCTCCTGTGTGGATCTTTTTGTGGCCACTAAGGCCACTTCTATAAGCAAAAGTCATTCCACACTCTATGCATTTATACAGCTTCTCCCCTGTGTGGATCCTTCCATGGGAAGTAAGTGTACTGCTATGAGCAAAGGTCTTTCCACACTCCATGCATTTATACGGTTTCTCCCCTGTGTGGATTATCTTATGGGAAATAAGATGACCTCTCCGAGCAAAGGTCTTTCCACACTCCATGCATTTATATGGTTTCACTCCCAAGTGGATCCTTTTATGGATAGAAAGTTGCCTCCTTGTTCTAAAACATTTTCCACATTCCAAACATTTATAAGGCTTCTTTTTTGTGTCAATTACTTTTTGAGATGTAAGAAAGTTATTCCCAAGAGAAAGAATGAATGTCCCATTATAATTTGGTCCGTTGTGTCTTTTTATAGCATCATCTCCTATGTTTTGAGTTAAATACTGTTTATTTACCTGTACTTTAGCTTTGATTAGATTCACACTTTTTTCAGTATATTTTTTCCTTATTTTCTCTTGTTCTGCAAGAAAGTCTTGCATCAGAGCATCAGTGGAAGATGAGCTTTCCTGATTCCAATTCTTTGACTGGTTTCTCTCATGGCTTTCGAATTCCATTTGAATTCCAAACTTTTCCGTTCCATCTTTAGCATTGATCACTTGGAACAGTTCACAGGAATCTTGATTCTCCTGCCCAATATTACCTTCAAAGCAAAAGGGCGATGCAAATGATAACAAGGTTAGAGAAAAAGATCAAAGTGTTGAAAGTCAAGTGAATTTCCTTATGAATTTGTCAGAAATTCCATTAGATTGTATGTTTGCATGCCTACAGTGGTGTGATATGGGTATGATGATTGCTATATTCATGAGTCATGAAAGCTTTGCAAATATCTAGAAAAACATCTCTTTCTTTACAATTATCTCTATATATGCTTATCTCACTCAGTTTTGAGTTAAGGAGTAATCAAGGGAAACATCCAAGGAGGAATTAGGAGAAAATGTAAGATTTATAGTGGGGCCTTAATTTCAGCAGAGACCTGTGAGAAATTAAACAATTTTCAAATAAGCTCCTTCTTCCCCAGTGTACCTTGAAGCAGGTGCTCCACGGTGTCTGTCTGGCAGGCGGGACCTCCGCTCGGTTCGTTCCTTGATCCCAGCGATGGTACTTTGGAACAAAATCCCTTACTCAAGCCTCCCATTACCTTGTAAACAGCCTTTGTGCTGAGACTGGAAAGGTTGAGATGGTTCAAGAATGGCTATTTCGCTGCCCCAGTCTCATCAGCTTGCAAGGGCTCTATGGCCATATCTGGTACAGGTGCCGGTTCTCAGAGAACGGAGGCCTAAAGTACTTTAGTATGAGATCACACAAGCCCAATAGTGCAAGATCTCATGCTACTAATCTTCTGTGATCTCGCACTGAAGTACTTTAGGCCTGTGTTCTTTTAAGAACGGAGGACTTCACGAGATCCAGGTAAAAAGTCTTTGAAAACAGTGAGGGGACTGGGTCTCAAGTACTGGAGGAGGGCTGGTCATAACTTGACACGGTCGCTAAGTGAACTGTCATAACTCGGGGATTACTAGTACCCTAGGATGCTCTGAGTCACACTGCATGAGGCCTTTGTTCTTGAATTGGATTCCATGGGCTCCCATGGGCTAAGTGTGAAACTTCTGTTCTCACACAATTTGGGGAGGTTTCAGAGGACAAATGACAACACACTCCTCTCACTTTTTCAAAGGCTGCTTCTCGGCACCTCCAGAGAACACATAAAAGCACATCTCGTTCTTTTCAGCCTCCACAGATAAGTTCAAATAGAAATGGGAAAATACAGATAAGAAATGGCACAGAAAGTATCTAAGCAAAGAGACATTGACTCTTTCTTTCCTTGGAGCATGACAAAGCCAGATCCTTTCCTTCTCCCTCTCAGAAGATGATATCTGATCAGTGGTTATTTAATAAAAACTAACTATAATCTCTCTTCTTGATTGGGGACTAGAAAACTCTTACCCAGAGAGACCACGTTCCTATGGTTTTCAAGCATGACTTCAGAATGCAGCGCTTTCTGGTCAGGATCCAGCTGAGACCATTCCTCCTCAGAGAAATACACAGCCACCTCCTCAAAGGACAGAAGACTCTCCTGGACATGGAAAAAAAACAGAACAGGAGGATTCACAAGATCTGTTCATCTTCATCATTCATTTAGACAAGAGGAAAGAAGGGGAACTAATCAAATTTGCAGACAAGACCAAGTTGACAGGAATACCAACACTCCAGAAAATGAGCTCGACATACAGAAGGATCGACAGATTGGGCCCCATCTAACAAAATGAAAGCAACAGTGAGAAATCTAAGGTTCTACATTTAGGAAAGAAAAACAAAATGCACTGGCATAGAATAGGTGATACCTGGCTCAAGAGTAGTAAGTGCAACAGTGATCTTGGAGTCCTAGTAACCACTTAAACCTGAGTCAGCAGTATGCTTCAATTGCCCTCCCCAAAAAAACAACAATCATAGGCTGCATTAAGAGGGATAGAATCAGGATGACATGAAGTGTTAGTACCATTTTATAATGCCTTGGAAAGGCCACACTTGGAATGTTGTATCCAGTTTTCAGATGTAAAAAAAGACTCTAGAAAGAGTGCAGAGAAGAGCAAGAAAAATTATTAGTGGATTGGCGGCTAAAACATATAAAGAACAGTTGCTGGAATTGGGGATGTCCAGTTTCATGAAAAGAAGGACTAGGGGAGACATGATAGCAGAGTTCCAAGAAGCAATGGATGGAAACTCTTCAAGGAGAGAACCAACCTACAAATAAAGAGAAATTTCCTGCCAGTGAAAACAATTAATCAGTGGAATGACTTCCCTCCAGGAATTGTGGGTGGTCCAACACTGGCGGTGTTTATGAAGAAATTGGACAGCCATTTATGTGAAATGTTATAGGGCTTTCTGTCTTAGCAGGGGGTTGGACTAGAAGACCTCCAAGATCCCTACCAACTCTGTTATTCCGTTCCATTGTTCCCAAATTCCCAAAGCAGAGATATGCACTAAGTTAAATGGCTGTGTGTTACACAAGTCCTAATTTTAGGTGAGCAAATGGGCAAATTTTAGGTGAGCAAATTGCTTTCACTGAAGAAATATTTGGGGAAGTTTTATCAAGTTCATTGATTCTGCAAAAGCTTCAGTGCCTTTCAGTAAAGTAATTTTGATACCACTGACCATGTTATTATCCTGGGGTGGCTTTGGGGGATGGGAATGGAGGCTTTGTGCTATCCTGGTTCACTTCCTTCCTCTGTGACCGCTCTCAGTCAGTGTTGATAGGAGGGGGAGATATCCAGACCTCGCCCACTGCTTTAGGGGTTCCGCAGGGCTTGGTACTCTCTCCACTCCCATTCAACATTGATATGAAGACACTGGATGAGATCATCCATCACCATGGACTGAGGTATCACCAATATGCTGATGATACTCAGCTGTATGTCTCGGCCCGTGGTGAGTTAAGTGATGCCATGTCCTCCCTCTCGCAGTGCCTGAAGACTGTTAGGGACTGGATGGGGAGCACTGGGTTGAAACTAAACCCTTGCAAGGCAGAGTGGCTCTGGGTTTGGGGTTCGTTGGCTCAGGTAGAATTGCCACCTTAGTCTTCGATGCAGTGGCACTACCCCAAACAGACCCTGTGCGTAATCTAGGGGTTTTCCTGGACTCACGACTCCTGCTTGAAGAGCAGGTGGCGGTTGTGGCCAGGAGGAACTTTGTGCAACTTCAGGTTGTGCGCCAGTAACGCCCTTTCCTGGACCAACGGTGCTTAATCAGAGTCACTCATGCCCTAGTCACTTCCTGTCTTGACTATTGCAAAACACTCCACATGGGGCTGCCCTTGAAGAGCATCTGGAGGCTCCAGTTGGTGCAAAATGTAGTAGCCCATATGGTTTTGTGCAGACCCCGGTTTTTAAGGGTTTTTAAAAATGGTAATGTAGCATTGTGAGTATTTGTTTTTCATTAGCCTTGCACAAGTGCGAGTTGAAGAATTACAAAAAAAATAAAAAATGTTCTCTAGCAGTTCCTGCCACTGTGATACGTTTATTCCTATTTTTTGAAGGACTTTTAAAAATTTGCTTCTTGTAAACTCAAAGTAGGAGGAGAACCTAGCAGAACAAGATAAGCAGAGGAAGCTATGCTGGTCGAAAGCAACTTCAACCTGCTATTCTGGTCTCCATGTTGTGGAAGAACACAAAAATAATCCCGGCTAGACAAGGGGGGAAAACAGAAGGACACCTCTGCACACCTGCTTCACTTCCTGGAGAATAGAAATCTAATCTCTTTTCCTCTTACTTTATTTGGAGGTTCAACCGCTGTTTGATTTCCATCATAAAAACCAGAAAGCTTCATTCTTTGTTTCTCTGTAAGGGATAAATAATTTCCAAATGCATAATTAACAAAATAGAAGGAGGTATTCCATAGGAAAGAAGAGAGAGCGAAGGGAAGACAGATGGGGAATCAGAAGATCTTCCATTACCTCCTAAGGTGTCTTGACTTGGATCTTCCCAAGGGATCCTCCTGAAAAATAGCTCCTGAGAGGGATTTGATGGGTTTTTCTTTCCCTCAGGATCTCTGATCTCCACAATGCAGCACTTCAAACAGAAGGAAGGAAGGAAGCAGAATTAATGTACATCACACGACATAAAGTGGATTCGTATATTCGGAACACAACCTCAAAGCCCCTCATCCGTGTGGCTGAGTGGGAAAACAATGGAACAACGTCCTACCAGAACTGGAGAACTGCCTCGTATTATGAACGTGGAAGAAGTTTGGGAAGGAGGGGGTGAAGCATTCAAGCCCTCTCTCTATTTATTCCCTTCCAAGCTCCCTGAAGTCTCCCACCTGCCACTGGAGCTGCTCCTCCGCCTGGCTCAGGAGGAAGCCTTCCGCCAGGGCCACCGCCTGGGAGCTGGTCTCTGCTCCACACTCCCGCACCCAGCCCTCCATCTCTGGGGGCAGGAGAGCCAGGAGCCGCTCCAGAACCACCAGGTCCAGCATCTGGGCTTTGCTGTGCTTTCCTGGGCTCAGCCATTGCCTGCACAAGTCATGGAGTCGGCTGCAAAGTCCTCGGGGACCCTCAGCCTCCTGGTATTGGATGAAGTTCCAGGGCTGAACTTCTGAAGGGCGGATCGTTCCCTCCTGCAGGACCTTCTGCCCGGTTCTGGTCCAGCTCTCCCCACAGCTCCCAGGCTGAAAAGCTGCGGGGCCTCTGCCACTCCCTTCCTTGGCCAAATGGGGTGTCTCCATCCTTCCTCTCTCCAGCAGAGCAGCTCCAAAGGGTTCCAGGGACTCTGAAGGGTCTCCAGGGGCCTCTTCCTTCACGGGACCATTTCTGGGGTTGCAGGACGGATGCCTGCCGGTCCTCCCCTTCCCTCCCTTCCTTCCTTTCCCCGCAGAGGAACTCCTGGTTTGCAAAGGCTGCCGAGGTCTCCGAGGTTCCGCATCTGGGAGGGAGAGAAAAACCGACGCCCAGGATCAGAAAGGGGGATTCAGGCCCTGGACCCGCTTCCCACAACCTGCAAAGAGCCCCAAGTGGCTCCTCCCAGCGCAGGGCCCAGAGCCTCCACCCCGAGCAGGGCCGGGAAGGAGGCAGCTGGAGAGGCCGCCTCCCGCTTCTCTCCCCTTCCAGAGACAGGATCGGGCCATCGGGGAGCCCGGTGCGAATCCTGCCTCCTCCTCCTCCTCGCCCGGCTTCTCTCCTCTCTTCATGAGGAGGGCGGCTGGGGAGCATGGGACCCAGGAAGAGCTTCCCCCCTCACCCAGGGCACGTCTGGATGTTCCCCCCTCCACACTCTACCGTATCCTCTCCGCCTCCTGCGGAGCCCCAGGGATTAAGGACAGCGATTGCGGCATCGTAGAGAGGCAAGGCTCAGTTATGTCACTTCCTTCGCTGCCGCCTCTGACAATGCAGCCGTGAGACGTTCGCCCTCCAGTGGCCCAATGGGGAAATGCCTGGAGTTCCCTTCCCATGGCGGAAGGCGCCCCCTGGTGGATTTGGGGCAAAGGGCCAGGATGGTAGAAACGGTGGAAAAGAGGAGCGCATGGGAGGGGGAAGGGCGGGGATGATGGGCTTGGGAGTAGCGGGAAAGGCCCCTCTCCATGGCTCCCTGTCAGACAAAGGCTTCTGTGTATGTGCTTCTTTTCCCCTTTTTACATGAACCCAAATGCCTTAAAGGAAGTTTTCATCTTTCTTCTGTGGGGTTTCTAGAGCGGTTTCCTTATTTCTTATCTATAAAGTGCAACTCCAGAAGAGAGAAATCTTTGTGGCAATCCCTCAGATATTGGAAGATGCCACCATATCTCCCCTCATCCTTCTTTTCCTCAGACCAGACACACCCAGTTCCAGCAACCGTTTTTTAAAATATCTTTTAGGTTCCATCTTGGTTGCTCTTCTCTGCACTCTTTCTAGAATATCAAGATCTTATTTATTTTATTATAGAAAATAGAAAAATAGAAATAGGAAATTAAGGGAAGGAGAAAGAGGGGAAAAGAAAGTCTGAGGTACAAGAGAAAATAAAAGATGTCGATTCCTTTTTAGCACAGTGCAAGATTTTTTAGAAAACCATTCCAGCCTGACAATTTCATCTAATGGACAAAAGCAGAGTCATTTTGGGTCTTTTTCTTTTGAACACTTGAAATGTGAAAATGTCCCATTTAATGGCTGGAGAAGGAAAGCGCACAAAGCGGCTGAAGGAGGGAGGGCCCCGCCTGAGGGGATCTGCGCTCTGATTGGTTGTTGAGAGTGGAAAGGGGGCGTTTCCGTTTTCCCCGCCTTTACTTCTCTGGGCTGCTTGAGATTTACCTCAGGATGTTTCTTTCTTTCAAGGAGAGGAATCGCCTTTTTCTCCCCTGAAGTAAAGCGGTGCCTTTCCCTGGTTTAGCTGAGGGTTTTCCAGGGCTTCCCTTCGGATTTGGGGGGAGTGTCTGCCCCTCCCCTTATCATCCAGTGCGGCAGCTCTTCGTACAGCACCAATCTTCACATTTAATGAACGTGTGTGTGTGTGAGAGAGAGAGAGAGAGAAAGAGAGAAGAAATGTGTGTCGAAGAAGAGGAAACGTTTTTCTCGGACTTTTGAGCTGGGCGGGGCAGAACGAGCTGAAGCACCAATGGGAATTCTCCTGAGGCGAGCGTCAGGCGCAGAGAACGAAGATGAAAGTGGACGAGGGGGGTCCCTTCAGTCTTAGGGGCTCAAGGTGGGGGGGCGGGTTTCATGGCAGGCCCTGCGGGGACCCTCCACTTTCTTTCTTCACGATTCTCAACTAGACTTTCTTCTGTGGGCATGCAGGGGTGAACTAGGTGTCCGCTTATGTTCCCAAACTGTCCCAGGTTTTCCTCCCCGGGAGTTCAACGAAGTAGAAGGGAGGGAAGGACGGAAGAACAGAACAGCATGGAATAGAATAACAGAGTTGGAAGGGACCTTTGAGGTCTTCTACTCCAACCCCCTAGTCAGGCAGGAAACCCTTATTCCATTTCAGACCATCTCTTTAACAGATTAACAGAGCTGGAAAGGACACTGGAGGTTATCTAGTCCAACCCCACCTCCCCAAAAGCAGGAGACTCTGCACCCTTTCTGACAGGGGGCAGTCCAGGCTCCTCTTGAAAGCTCCCACAACTTCCGAAGGCGACTTCTGTTCGCCTTCCCTCCGGCGGCCCCTTTGCCAGGAAGGGAGCCAAATATTCCGGGAGGGAGGAGACCGGCCCCACGTGATTGGGGGGGGGCACTTCCTCCCAGGAATAGTGTGGGGCCGAGAAAAGGAAGGGGGCGGCCGGGGGAAGCGCCCCCCTTGGCGGGCTGGAGGGCGGAGGGGCCTGGGCCGGCTCTGGCAGCGGGACACTCTTGGGCCTCCCCCAGCCGCCTTGGAAACGCGCCGCCCCTTCCAGGCAGCCGGGCAGTGATGGGGGCGCCATGAGGGTAGCTTCCCCACCCCCCCCCCACTCAGCAAGCCCGGCCTGGAGGAGCAGGGAGAGTGACGGGGCCGAGTGGCGGAAGGTCAAAAGGCGCGCTCCGACGTGGCCCCAACACGCGTTCCCCGCGAGTCCCCTCTGTCCCGAAGTGGGGTTGAGGGGGGAGGGGAGCTTGGAGGAGAACCCCGGCTGGCTTTCCTTTGGTGGGAGCGGGTGGTGGTGTTGGAGACCCAATAAAACTCCAAATTCTTTCCCCAATCACTGGGAGAAAGAAAAGCCCGGCGGTCCAGAGTCCCCAAAGGGGGGGGGGGGTCTGTTCGTGGGAGGGTCGGGGAGGAAGCTGGGCGGGAGGCTCTTCCGAGACGGTCTCTCCTCCCGCCTCCCCCTAGACTCCCCCTCCCGGCTTCCTTCCCTTGCCTGGTTTGGAAGGGGAGGGGGAGGAAGGGGGACCCCCGTTGCTGAAGGGCTGCGAGGGGGAGCGGAGAGAGAGAGACGGGCTCTTTGCTTCCCCAGCCGCTCCGGAGCCTCTTCCGAGGGAAGCGAAGGGCCCCCGCTGCCCTTGGAGGGAGGCAGCAAAGGCAGAAGGCGCCGCAGCTCCAGACTTGGAGCCCCCGTCCCCCCCAAGTCCAGAGGAGACTCTCCCCCTCCCATTTCCTGGTTCGCTTTCTGAATCCTGTTTTTTTTCCTGGGGGGAGGAGACGCTCCGCAAAATGGGGGCTACAATCTAGCACCGGTGCAAAGTCCTGATTATTAAAGGCGGGGATGAGGAACAGATGCCCCTCCTTTCCCAAGGACCCCGGGAGGGAGAGGGAGAGAGAGAGAGTGTGAGTGAGAGGGAGGACAGAACAGAGGGAGAGAGGGTAAATGACAGCCTGGGAGAATTTCAGCCACAAAGAACAGCTGCGGTTGCTTTTGCTGAGAGCTTCAAAGAGACACAGGATTTTTAATGAATATGACCAATAACGAGCCATAATATGCAGGATTAAAGGAAGGAAGGAAGGTGAAATCACAGAAGGGAGGGGAGGAAGGAGGAAGGAGGGAGGGAAGATGTGATGGCGGAATCCGGAGCCACCAGGGAGAAGTGAAGTTATAAAAGAGGGGTTGAAATTCCTCCCAAAATCTCCTCCTTCAAGTTAAATGGCCCCATTGTCCCTTTGGGAGAAACGAGTCTCCCTTGCTAGGAACTTGGACCGGAACGTCTGGATGACCCGGCTCCTTCTGGTCTCCCCCCCTCCAACCCCCCCTTTCTGTCTGTGGGTCAGGAAGACACCCCCCTTTTCCTCACAAAGGGGCCCCTGATGAAAATCCCGGGGTAAATTTTGGGCCGTTTCTCCTGCGCTTCCTGCTCCTTTCCTCTGAGAACTCTGACATAGGTTGGATTAAATGACCTCTAGGGTCCCTCCCAACTCTGTTAATCTGCTATCTGGCCACCATCTCAAGCCGTCTAAGAATCTATATACTTTTTTCAGATTACTGGGGACAATAAACTGACTTTGTAAACTGCTGAGAGAGTGTGGTAAAGCACTGTGGAGTGGTACATAAGTCTAAGTGGAATTGCTATTGCTATATACACTGCTCAAATAAATAAAGGGAACACTTAAGCAACACAATGTAACTCCAAATCAATCACCCTTCTGTGAAATCAAACTGTCCACTTAGGTAGCAACACTGATTGACAATCAATTTCACATGCTGTTGTGCAAATGGAATAGACAACAGGTGGAAAGCAGAGGCAGTTAGCAAGACAACCCCAGTAAAGGAGTGGATCTGCAGGTGGTGATCACAGACCACTTCTCAGTTCCTATGCTTCCTGGCTGATTGGTCGCTTTTGAATGCTGGCAATGCTTTCACTCTAGTGGTAGCATGAGACGGAGTCTACAACCCACACAAGTGGCTCAGGTAGTGCAGCTCATCCAGGATGGCATATCAATGCAAGCTGTGGCAAGAAGGTTTGCTGTGTCTGTCAGCGTAGTGTCCAGAGCATGGAGGCGCTACCAGGAGACAGGCCAGTACATCAGGAGATGTGGAGGAGGCCGTAGGAGGGCAACAACCCAGCATCAGGACTGCTATCTCTGTCTTTGTGCAAGGAGGGACAGGAGGAGCACTGCCAGAGCCCTGCAAAATGACCCCCAGAGGGCCACAAATGTGCATGTGGCTGCTCAAACGGTCAGAAACAGACTCCATGAGGGTGGTATGAGGGCCTGACGTCCACAGGTGGGCGTTGTGCTTCCAGCCCAACACTGTGCAGGATATTTGGCATTTGCCAGAGAACATCAAGTTTGGCAAATTCGCCACTGGCACCCTGTGCTCTTCACAGATGAAAGCAGGTTCACACTGAGCACATGTGACAGACGTGACAGGGTCTGGAGACGCTGTGGAGACCGTTCTGCTGCCTGCAACATCCTCCAGCATGACCGGTTTGGCAGTGGGTCAGTAATGGTGTGAGGTGGCATTTCTTTAGGGGGCCGCACAGCCCTCCATGTGCTCGCCAAAGGTAGCCTCTTCCATTAGGTACCGAGATGAGATCCTCAGACCCGTTGTGAGACCATATGCTGGTGCGGTTGGCCCTGGGTTCCTCCTAATGCAAGACAATGCTAGAACTCTTGGCTTGAGTGTGTCAGCAGTTCCTGCAAGACTAAGGCATTGATGCTATGGACGGGCCCGCCCGTTCCCCAGACCTGAATCCAATTGAGCACATCTGGGACATCATGTCTCGCTCCATCCACCAACGCCACGTTGCACCACGGACTGTCCAGGAGTTGGGGGATGCTTTAGTCCAGGTGTGGGAAGAGATCTGTCAGGAGACCAACCACCACCTCATCAAGTGCATGCCCAGGTGTTGTAGGGAGGTCATACAGGCACGTGGAGGCCACACACACTACTGAGCCTCATTTTGACTTGTTTTAAGGACATTACATCAAAGTTGGATCAGCCTGTAGTGGTTTTTTGTTTTTTTTTCACTTTAATTTTGAGTGTAACTACAAATCCAGACCTCCATGGGTTGGTACATTTGATTTCCATTGATAATTTTTGTGTGATTTTGTTGTCAGCACATTCAACTATGTAATGAACAAAGTATTTAATAAGAATATTTCATTCATTCAGATCTAGGATGTCTTATTTTTGTGTTCCCTTTATTTTTTTGAGCAGTGTAGTTTGTCCTGAGCGTGGATCCTTTTCTGAGAAGATGACCATTCTGAGCAAAACTCTTACCACATTCCGTGCATTTTATTTGAGTATATGTTTTATTTTTATTCATAAACATTTTGAATACAATATATTGCTAGGGAATATCATTTATGAAAAAGAAAAAACAAACAAAAACCAACATACTGTATATACTTGTGCTGTCCAGACAGTGTATGGGAATTGGATAGTTAGTTAGCAATTGTTAGCTGTCCCCTTAAGGAAATGCATCATGGTAAATGTAGTTAAGGTATCCTGGGAAATGTAGTCCATGTCACGTGACCACATCTGTAATCTTGATTGGTCACTAAATTGACCCTCAAGGAGTTGGGGGGAGGTTTTCCTCACTCTTGGCTAAACTCATGGACTACTTCTATCGCTACATGAGGGAAAAAGGATAGAAAATAAATAATCTTTTTACCTACAAGGCAGATATACAAAGGATTGGTCATTAAAGAAGAACTTCATCAGGTATGTGAGTTATGAGGATACCTGATGCACCAATAAAAGTGATTTTGTTATATTTTGTGGAGTTATCTATCTGCATCTGTACAGGATACAGAACAATACTAGTAACAAAAATGATAGCGTAACAAAATAATTTTAACTCATTCCTTGTATTAGCTTATTTATATTTCTGTTAATTATATCAACATGTTCCTAATTGTCAACCCTCTTTGTATTTAATTCCTACATAACAATAATATTCCTTCACCTAATTTCTAATGGGAAATAACATTTCATCTATGAGCAAATTCCATACATTTATATGGCTTCTTTCGTGTGGATCATCTTATGGGAAATAAGTTTATATCTATGAGCAAAGGAGGCTTTTCTCCTGTGTGGAGCTTTTTGTGTCTGCTAAGTCCACTGCTATAAGTAAAAGTCTTTCCACACTCCGTGCATTTATATGGCTTCTTCCCTGTGTGGATCATTTTGTGGCTTCTAAGGCTCCTGCTCCACGCAAAGGTCTTTCCACACTCCGTGCATTTATACGGCTTCTCCACTGTGTGGATGATCTTATGGGAAATAAGATGACCACTTTGAGCAAAGGTCTTTCCACACTCCGTGCATTTAAATGGCTTCTCTCCTGTGTGGATCATCTCATGGGAAATAAGATGATGTTTTTGAGCAAAGGTCTTTCCACACTCCATGCATTTATATGGTTTCACACCCAAATGGATCCTTTTATGGATAGTAAGTTGCGAGCTTCTTCTAAAACATTTTCCACATTCCAAACATTTATAAGGCTTCTCTTTTGTGTCAATCACTTTTTGAGATGTAACGAAGTTATTCCCAAGAGAAAGAATTAATGTCCCATTGTAATTTTGTCCGTTTTGTCTCCTTATAGCATCTTCTCTTCTGTTTTGGGTTAAATAGTGTTCATTTACTTGTACTTTACCTTTGAATAGGTTCACACTTTTTCCATTATATTTTTTCCTTATTTCCTCTTGTTGGGCAAGAAAGTCTTGCATTAGAGCATCAGTGGAAGATGAGCTTTCCTGAGTCCAATTCTTTGACTGGTTTTTCTCATGGCTTTCGAATTCCATTCGAATTCCAAACTTCTCCGTTCCATCTTTAGCATTGATCACTTGGAACAGTTCACAGGAATCTTGATTTTCCTGCCCATTATTACCTTCAAAGAAAAAGGGCGATGCAAATGATAACAAGGTTAGAGAAAAAGATCAAAGTGTTGAAAGTCAAGTGAATTTCCTTATGAATTTCTCCAAAATTCCATTAGGTTGTATGTTTGCATGCCTACAGTAGTGTGATATAGACATGATGATTTCTATATTCATAAGTCATGAAAGCTTTGAAAATATCTAGAAAACATCTCTTTCTTTACAATTATCTGTATGTATGCAGATCTCACTCAGAATCAGTTTTGAGTTAAGGAAGAGAATAGCTTGATTCCCCCTTCTTTGTGGCAGCCCCTGAGATAATGGAAACCTGCTATCATGTCTCCCCAGTCCTTCTCTTCACTGAACTAGACATAGCTAATTCCAGCAACCGTTCTTTATACATTTTAGTTTCTAGTCCCCTAATCATCTTTGTTGCTCTTCTCTGCACTCTTTTTAGAGTCTCAACATCTTTTTTACAATCGTGGTGACCAAAACTGGATGCAGTATTCCAAGTGTGGCCTTACTAAGGCACTATCAAAAGGTGTTAACACTTCACGTGATCTTGATTCTATCCCTCTGTTTATGCAGCGTAGAAATGTGTTGACTTTTTTGGCAGCTGCTCTACATGACTGGCTGATATTTAAATGGTTGTCCACTAGGACTCCAAGATCCGTCATAGTTAATACTATTGAGCAAGGTATCGCATATACTATACCTGTGCATTTTATTTTTGCCTAAATGTAGAACCTTATATTTTCACCATTGAATTTCATAATAATCAGGGGAAACATCCATGGAGGAATTAGGAGAAAACTTAACATTTATTGGGCCACTGCAGTATTTTAGGCATGTGTTCTTTTAAGAACTGAGGACTACACGACATCCAGGTCTTTGAAAACGAAGAGGCCTTTCCTCTCTTTTGCCCTGGATCTGCTGCAGGCCTTGGTTAGCAGTGAAAAGAGGCCTAAAGCACTGTAGTGCGAGATCACGTGAGATCAATAAGTGCTAGATTTTCCACTACTGATCACGCGTATCTCTCACTACTCTTTTTTCTGCAAATGCATGAAGTAGCCAAGGGAACCGATGGCTCGCCACATCGTCGCAAGGTACCATATTTTTCAGAGTATAAGATGCACCTAGCTTTAGAGAAGCAAAACAAGAAAATAAAAGTTTTTGGCCTCCGCACGTCTCATTTTTGCCGTCCCTGGCATCCAGAAGCACTCTCCATGCCAAAAACGGGCCCATATTTGGCCTCCCAAACCCTCTGTGCCTCCCGTCCTCAAGCCTCCCTGATGCCGGGGAGAGCAAAAATTGGACATGCGGAGGCCTCCGGAGACCAAAAGTGGGCCTGTTTTTGCCCTGCTTCTGGATGCCAAGGAGGACAATAACGGCATGCGCTGAGGGTTTGGAAGGCCAAAACCAGGCCCGAATTCACTCTATAAGATACACAGATATTTCCACCCACTTTTTTGGAGGGGAAGAAGTACATCTTATAGTGTGAAAAATATGGTAAGTCCTTGCAAGATGGGGTGGGGGAATAGGTAGGGTGAATATTGTAGAGCCTCTACTGTCATTCAAAAGTGTGAATGATGACCGTGGGGCTGCAACACTCATAATTTCGGGACTGGGTTTCAATACTTGGGGGAGAAATGGTTGTAACTTGGAACATTCGCTAAGTGAACTGTGGTAACTTGAGGATTACTTGCACCCTAGGATGCTCTGAGTCACACTGCATGAGGCCTCTGTTCTTGAATTGGACTGGGAGAGTGATCTTCCATGGCCTGAGCATGAAAGTTCTGTTCTCACACAATTTGGGCAAATTTCAAAGGAGAAATGACAATACACTCCTCTCACACGACCTCCAGAGGACACATAAAAGCACACGTTGTTCTTTTCAGCCTCCACAGATAAGTTCAAATAGAAATGGAAAAATATTGATAAGAAATGGCACAGAAAGCATCTAAGTAAAGAGACATTGACTTTTTCCTTCCTTGGAGCAACACAAGGCCAGATCCTTTCCTGCTCCCTCCCAGGAGACAATATCTGATCAGTGGTATTTTAATAAAAAACTAACTATAATCTCTCTTCTTGATTGGGGACTAGAAAACTCTTACCCAGAGAGATCACGTTCCTATGGTTTTCAAGCATGACTTCCGAATGCAGCGCTTTCTGGTCAGGATCCAGCTGAGACCATTCCTCCTCCGAGAAATACACAGCCACCTCCTCGAAGGACACAAGACTCCCCTGAACACGGAAAAAAGAGCAGAAAAGGAAGATTCACAAGATCTGTTCATCGTCATCATTCAGACAAGAGGATAGAAGGGGAACTCATCAAATTTGCACACAAGACCAGACTGACAGGAATACCAACACTCCAGAAGATAAGCTCGAGATATAGAAGGATCGACAGATTGGGCCCCATCTA
This sequence comes from Notechis scutatus, assembly GCF_049901735.1. Taxonomy (NCBI): domain Eukaryota; kingdom Metazoa; phylum Chordata; class Lepidosauria; order Squamata; family Elapidae; genus Notechis; species Notechis scutatus. The sequence continues at coordinate 13,873,719 of NC_142010.1, read as the reverse complement.
ACAAAACGAAATCAACAGTGAGAAATGTTCTACATTTAGGAAAGAAAAACCAAATGCACGGGCATAAAATAGGTGATACCTGGCTACACAGTAGTAAGTGACAAAGATCTTCGAGTCCTAGTAGACAACCACTTAAACCTGAGTCAGCACTATGCTACAGTTGCCCCCCCCCCCCAAAACCCCAACAGAATCATAGGCTGCATTAAGAGGAATAGAATAAAGATGACATGAAGTGTTAGTAACACTTTATAATCCCTTGGTAAGACCACACTTGGAATATTGCCTCATTTTGGTTGCCAGATGTAAAAAAACATCTTGAGACTCTAGAAAGAGGGCATAGAAGAGCAACAAAAGTTATTAGTGGACTGGAGGGTAAAACGATTGCTGGAATTGGGTATCTCTAGTTTCATGAAAAGAAGGACTAGGGGAGACATGATAGCAGAGTTCCAAGAAGCAACAGATGGAAACTATTCAAGGACAGAACCAACCTACAGGTAAAGAGATATTTCCAGACATTGAGAACAATTAATCAGTGGAATGACTTTCCTCCACAAATTGTGGGTAATCAAACACTGGAGGTGTTTATGAAGAAATTGGACAGCCATTTATCTGAAATATTATAGGGCTTCCTGTCTGAGCAGGGGGTTGGACTAGAAGACCTCCAAGATCCCTACCAACTCTGTTATTCCATTCCATTGTTCCCAAATTCCCAAAGCAGTGATATGCACTAAATTAAATGGCTGTGCGTCACACAAGTCCTAATTTTAGGTGAGAAAATGGGCAAATCTGAAAATTGCTTTCACTGAAGAAATATTTGGGGAAGTTTTATCAAGTTCATTGATTCTGCAAAACCATCAATGCCTTTCAGTAAAGTAATCCCACTTCTGGATCAAATGATCTATCACTCTATCATTGATTGACTCAATAGTCTGAGCCATTGGCTGAAAGGAAGAAAACAAAGAAGAGAAAATTCCCTGGGAAAGTCATTTCTCACCTGTTGCAAAGCAGGAATGTTTGATCTCCTAACCGAGGCGCAAATCAGAGGATTGGAAATTATTTTCTAGCCCAAAGTACTATAATTACATGCTCAACATGGCCACTCCCTTTGGATTTTAATAGTGTGCTTTATATTTTAATACAATTTGCTTAATTTTGAAGTACAGGGTTTAAGGCTTTTTAAAAATGGCAATATGGCAATGTATTTATTTATTTTTCACTAGCCTTGTCAAAGAATTACACCACCACCCCAATAGCTCTCTAGCAGCTCCTGCCACTGTGATACATTTATTCCTATTTCTCAAAGGACTTTTAATAAATTGCTCTTCTAAACTACAAGCTGGAGGAGTACCTAGCAGAAAACGATAAGTAGAGGAAGCTATGCTGGCCGACAGCAACTTGAACCTGCTATTCTGCTCTCCATGTTGTGGAAGAACACAAAAATAATCCTGAAGGGAGAATAGAAATCTAATAAACTTTTCCCTTTCTTACTTGATTTGGAGGTTCAACCGCTGTTTGATTTCCATCACAAAAACCAGAAAGTTTCATTCTTTGCTTCTCTGTAAGGAATAAATAATTTCAAAATGCATAATTAAAAAAATAGGAGGAGGTGTTCTATAGGAGAGAAGAGAGAGGGAAGGTAAGACAGATGGGGAATTGGAGGATCTTCCATTACCTCCTGAGGTGTCCTGACTTGGATCTTCCCAAGGGATCCTCCTGAAAAATAGCTCCTGAGGGGGATTTGATGGGTTCTTCTTTCCCTCAGGATCTCTGATCTCCACAGTGCAGCCCTTCAAATGGGAGGAAGAAAGAAGCAGAATTAATGTATGTCACACAACACAAAGTGGATTCTTCTATTCGGAACACAACCTCAAAGCCCCCAATATCCATCCATGTGGCTGAGTGAGAAAACAATGGAACAATGTCCTACAAGAACTGGAGAATTGCCATGAATTATGAACGTGGGAGAAGTTTGGGAAGGAGGGGTGAAGCATTCAAACACTTTCTCTATTTATTCCCTTCCGAGCTCCCTAAAGTCTCCCACCTGCCACTGGAGCTGCTCCTTCTGCTCCTCCACCTGGCTCAGGAGGAAGCCTTCCGCCAGGGCCACCGCCTGGGAGCTGCTCTCTGCTCCACACTCCCGCACCCAGCCCTCCATCTCTGGGGGCAGAAGGAACAGGAGATGCTCCAGAACCACCAGATCCAGCATCTGGGCTTTGCTGTGCTTTCGTGGTCTCAGCCATCGCCTGCACAAGTCATGGAGTCGGCTGCAAAGTCCTCGGGGACCCTCAGCCTCCCGGTATTGGATGAAGTTCCAGGGCTGAACTTCTGAAGGGAGGATGGTTCCCTCTTGCAGGACCTTCTTCCCAGTTCTGGTCCAGCTCTCCCCACAGCTCCCAGGCTGAAGAGTCGTGAGGCCTTTTCTGCTCCTCTCCTTGGCCAAAGGGAGTGTCTCCATTCTTCCTCTCTCTGGCAGAGCAGCTCCAAAGGACTCCAAGAACTCTGGGGGGTCTCCAGGGTCCTCTTCCTTCACGGGACCATTTCTGGGGCTGCAGGATGGATCCCTGCCGGTCCTTCTGCTTGCTTCCTTCCTTCCTTCACCCTCCGAGGAAATTCTGGCTTGCAAAGGCTTCCGAGGGCTTTGAGGTTCTGGGTCTGGGAGGGAGAGAGAAACCGATGCCCAGGATCAGAAAGGAGGATTCAGACCTGGACCCGCTTTCCCCAACCTGCCCGCAGTCCCAAGTGGTTTCTCCCAGCACAGGGCCCAGCCCTCCCCCCGCGGAGTAGGGCTGGGAAGGAGGCTGCTGGAGAGGCCGTCCCAACCCACTTCTCCCCCCCTCCGGAGACAGGATCCGGCCCTTTTCGCATGGATAGGGCAGTTGGAGAGCATGGGACCCGGGAAGACCCCCCTCACCCGGGGCCCGTCTGGATGTCCTCTCCCCACTAGGCTCTCCCTCAGCCGCTTCCTGCAGTGCCCCAGCCCCCAGGGATGGAGGAGAGCGAGTGCAGCGTCCTAGAGAGGCAAGGCTCAGTGATGTCACTTTGCCCTCCAGTGGCCCAGGGGGGAAGCGCCTACAGTTCCATTCCCTTGGTGGAGGGCGCCCCCTGGTGGATTCGGGGCAAAGGGCCAGGAGGGTAGAAAGGGAGAGAAGGTGGAGCATGGGAGGGGGAAGGGAGGGGGCGGGGGTGATGGGCTTGGGAGTAGCAGGGGAGGCTCCAAGGAGGGAAAGGACGGTTCCTCCTCCTCCTCCTTCCCGCTCCCTCCACGCAGCCGCCCTTCTCGGGCTCTGCCTCCCTCGGCCTCCCAGCGGAAGGGCAGGGACCCCCGGCCTCTCCTGAGGAGGCCCCGGAGAGGCTCCGCGGGGGGGAAGGAGGGAGGGAGGCCGGGAGGCTCCGGCGCGGAGGAGAAGGGGAAGCGGGCGAAGAAGCCGAGGGAGGAGGAGGAGATTCCGGGCCTTTCGCCTCAGAGCGACTCGCGGGGCTGCGACTCCCAGGACGGAGCCGCCGCTTCTATCATATATATGATATACACTTAAATATATTATATTAGGAGATTTCAATATATTCCGTTTTCAATCATAACCTGTAAGCCGCCCAGAGTTTCCTTGTAGGGGAGACACCATAGAACAGAACAACGGAAGGCACCCTGGAGGTCATCTAGTCCAACCCCCTCCTCAGAGAGGAATCCCTTCAGACCGTTTCAGATGGGCACCATGAAAAATGCAACATACTGTACATAAAGACAAATATGCCTCCGTCTCTCTCTCTTCCTTGGGGGGGGTTTGATATGGGGAGGGGAAACAATGGGGACATCCAGACGGATCCTTCTGGGGTCTCCCAGCCCCTCCCTCTCCTCAACCCCCATTTTCTCTGGTTACCCCCAACTTTTCCCCTCCCCCTAATCTTCAGCCCTTCTAGGATTTGGGGTAGAATCGGGGCTCCCTCCCCCCCAATCAGCCCCCCCCCAAGACTACCTCAAAGGGAGGGTCTACACCCCCTTCACAACAGGGTAGATCTGGGGGGCAATTGAGAATAACTCAGAACGCCCCCCATTTATCAGTCCCCCCCCCCGTGGCTCCCCCTCCCCCTCCTAGGTGCTGATCTGGTGGTGGGGTATTATGGGGAGGGGGAGTCCTGGTCTCCTCCCCAAATTTGGCCTTCCAGAAGGGACCGAAGTTCAAATCCTGCCTGAACTTCGGGGGGGGGGGGACCGAAGTTTCTGAAGGTGCAAAAATTCTATTTTTCTTCTACTTTTGGTGCCGTTTGTGGATTCAGCTCTGAAAGTGCCTCAGTTTCCCTCTTTCGCTTTCCGCCTCCTTCCTCTTTCCAGGCAACCGGCTTTGGGGGCTCCAGATCCAGGTCTAATGTGGGGCCTGGGAGGTCCCACTCCCACACAGTTAACGGTGGGGGGGAAACGATGGGGGTCCGACTGCGTCTCATCTCAGTTCGGCTGCCTTCCCAAGGCCCCTTCCCCTCCAGGGTCACAAGGAAGGGAAGACAGCTGCCCGTCTTCATCCCCCTTGGGGAAATGAGGTGAGGGAGGGAGTGGAGACCACGGGGAGATCCAGGCTTCTGAGGTTCCTGCCCCTCTTGCCCTCGACCCCTTTCCCCATTATGGGCGTCTCTCAGCCCCTTTTTCCCCCCAGGAGCCTCCCAGCCCCTCTCCTCCCCGCCCAGCCTCCTCCTTACCGGGGGTCTGGATTGTGGGGAGGGGGAGAATGTTTAACTAACGTCCAGAAAGAGCAGGAGGACCAATGAGAATCCTCCCTTCTGCAGCGTCATCAGTCTCCGGGCAGAGTCTCCACCCAATGGAGGAGATCGTTCCGACCAAAAAGAGAAGCAGAGAAAGGGGGAGGGGGATATTTCCCATGCAAGCCCCGGAGGGGTGTGTGGGCTTCCTTTTGCCCTCCCCCACCCAATCCGGCGTGGAATGGGCTGCACTGGATGAGAAGGGGAGGCGCAGCCCCACAGCCCCCCCACCATAGGGTGGTTGTGCCCCTCCCCCAATCACGTGGGGACACTGCCCTCCCAGCCCACCTCCCCCAGAATCTTCTGCCCATGGCTCCCTTCCTGGCAAAGGGGCTGACGGAGGGCTGGTTTCACTTCCTGACCGTAAGAGTTTGGGGACCTGAACGGACATCAAGTCCACCCCGCCATGCACACAGAGGAAAGTCTAGCTGAGAATCGTGAAGAGAGCAAAGAAAGGGGAGGCTCCCCCTTGAGCTGCAGCCCCCCCAAGACTGAAGGGATTCCCCCCTCCCAGTCTCACCCCCGTTCTCTGCCCAGAACGCTCTCCTTCTGGTGAAGTCACAAAGAACTCTGCCCGGAGACTGATGACGCTGCAGAAGGGATAAATCCCATTGGTGTTTCAGTTCATTCTGGCCCCTCCCAGCTACAAAGTCCGATTCAAAACGGTTCCTCCCCACTCCCCTCCACAAACACTCTTCTGACACGCACAAACACACGTGTTCATTAAATGTTAAGAATGTGCCACAGGAAGAGCTGCCGCACTGGATGATAAGGGGGAAGGGGCAGCCCCGCAGCCACTGAGAAGTTGGGGGGTCACCCACAGACACCCTCCCCCCAATCCAAAGGAAGGCCCCGGAAAACCCTCAGCTAAACCAGGAAAAGGCGCTGCTTCGCTTCGTGGAAGAAAAACGCGATTCGCCTCCTTGAAAGGCGCCTCGGGAACATCCTGAGGTAAATCTCAAACAGCCCAGAGAAGAAAAAGAAGGGGGGGAGGGAAACGCCCCCTTTCCACCCACAGCAACCAATCAGAGCGCAGAACCCCTCAGGCGGGAGCCCGCCCCTCACTCAGCCACAACGTTGAGTTTGGGATCTTTGTGCGCTTTCCTTCTCCAGCCATTAAATGGGATATTTTCATATTTAAAGTGTTCAAAAGAAAAAGACCCAAAATGACTTTGCTTTTGTCCATTAGATTGAATTGTCAAGCTGGAATGCACTGTGCTAAAAGAAGTAAACATCTTTCCCCCCCCTTTTTTCTCTTGTACCTCAGACTTTCTTTTCTCCTCTTTCTCCTTCCCTTAATTTCCTATTTCTATTTTTTGTGTTTTGTATAATAAATAAATAAGGTGTTGAGACTCTAGAAAGAGTGCAGAGAAAACCAACGAAGATGGAAAGTAAAATATATTTTTAAAAATGGTTGCTGGAACTGGGTGTGTCTGGTCTGAGGAAAAGAAGGATGAGGGGAGACATGGTGGCATCTTCCAATATCTCAGTGATTTCTACAAAGAAGATTTCTCTTCTTTCCGCTTCTCTCCTCTAAATAAATATAGAAGCGAACCTAATGAAAGAGGCGGAGGTGGAGTTGCACTTTACCTAGAAGAAATAACCAAACTGCTCTAGAAACGCCACAGAAGAAAGACGAAAACTTCCTTCGAGGCATTTGGGTTCCTATAAAAGGGGGGAAAGAAGCACAGAGGTGGAAGCCTTTGTCTGACAGGGAGCCATGGAGAGGGCCTTTCTCCCTACTCACAAGGCCATCATCCACACCCTCTCCCTTTCCCCTCGAATGTACTCTTTCCCGCCACTTCTACCATCCTGGCCCTTTGCCCCCAATCCAACAGGGGGCGCCTTCAGCAAAGGGAAAGGAACTCCAGGCGCTTCCCCAGTGGGATACTGGAGGGCGAACGTCACGGCTGCCGTCCCACAGGAGGCGGAGAAGGAAGTGACATCACTGAGCCTTGCCTCTCTAGGATGCTGCACTCGCGGGAGGCGGTGAAGCTGCGGGAGAATCTTGCTGGGGGACATCCAGACGTGCCCCGGGTGAGGGGGGACTCTTCCCGGGTCCCATGCTCCACAGGCGCTGTCCCCATGCGAAGGGGAGGGAGGGGAGGGGCCTGGCGGAGGCGCAAGAGGAGAGGAGAGAAGCCGGGCGAGGAGGAGCAGGAGGAGGCAGGATTCGCACGGTGCTCCCCAAGTGCCCGATCCTGTCTTCGGAGGGGGAAAGAAGGGGTGGGGGCTCCTTCCGTGTCCTGCTGGGAGGAGCCGCTTGGGGCTGGATGCAGGTTGGGGGGGGGTCCAGGGGCTGAATGCCCCTTTCTGATTCTGGGCGTCGGTTTTTCTCTCCCTCACAGATTCGGAACCTCGGAGCCCTCCGCAACCTTTGCAAGCCAGGATTTCCTCTGCTGGGAAAGGAAGGAAGGGAGGGTGGGGGAGGAAGGAAGAGAGAGGAAGGAAGGAAGGAAGGAAGAGAGCGGAAGGACTGGCAGGGATCCATCCTGTGGACCAGAAATGCTCCCGTGAAGACTCCCTGGAGCCCTTTGGAGCTGCTCTGCTGGAGAGAGGAAGGATGGAGACATCCCCTTTGGCAAAGGAGGGGAGTGGAAAAGGCCCCGCAGCTCTTCAGCCTGGGAACTGTGAGGAGAGCTGGACCAGAACCTGGCAGAAGTTCCTGCAGGAGGGAACCATCCTTCCTTCAGAAGTTCCACCCTGGACCTCCATCCGATGCCAGGAGGGTGAGGGTCCCCGAGGACTTTGCAGCCGACTCCATGACTTGTGCAGGCGATGGCTGAGCCCAGGAAAGCACAGCAAAGCCCAGATGCTGGACCTGGTGGTTCTGGAGCGGTTCCTGGCTCTCCTGCCCCCAGAGATGGAGGGCTGGGTGCGGGAGTGTGGAGCAGAGAACAGCTCCCAGGCGGTGGCCCTGGCGGAAGGCTTCCTCCTGAGCCAGGCGGAGGAGCAGAAGGAGCAGCTCCAGCAGCAGGTGGGAGTCTTTAGGGAGCTCGGAAGGGAATAAATAGAGAGAGTGTTTGAATGCTTCACCCCTCCTTCCCAAACTTCTCTCTCGTTCATAATATGAGGCAATTCTCCAGTTCTTGTAGGACATTGTTCCATTGTTTTCCCACTCAGCCACACAGATAGATATTGGGGGCTTTGAGGTTGTGTTCTGAATATAAGAATCCACTTTATGTCTTGTGACATACATTAATTCTGCTTCTTCCTTCCTTCCTCCTATTTGAAGTGCTGCACTGTGGAGATCAGAGACCCTGAGGGAAAGAAGAACCCATCAAATCCCCCTCAGGAGCTATTTTTCAGGAGGATTCCTTGGGAAGATCCAAGTCAGGACACCTCAGGAGGTAATGGGAGATCCTCCAATTCCCCACCTGTCTTCCCTTCCCTCTCTCTTCTCCCCTTTAGAATACCTCCTCCTATTTTTTTAATTATGCATTTTGAAATTATTTATTCCTTACAGAGAAACAAAGAATGAAGCATTCTGGTTTTTATGAGGGAGATCAAAGAGCGGTTGAACCTCCAAATCAAGTAAGAAAGGGAAAAGATATTAGATTTGTATTCTCCCTTTAAGAAATGAAGCAGGTGTGCAGAGTGCTCTGTTCTTCGGTCCCCCCTTGTTTGGCCTGGATTATTTTTGGGTTCTTCCACAACATGGAGAGCAGAATAGCAGGTTTAAGTTGCTGTTGGCCAGCATAGCTTCCTCTGTTTATCTTGTTCTGCTAGGTACTCCTCCAACTTGGAGTTTAGAAGAAGCAATTTTTAAAAGTCCTTCCAGAAATAGGAATAAATGTATCACAGTGGCTGGAACTGCTAGAGACCCTTTTGGGGGGGAAATTCTTTGACTCAGAATTGTGCAAAGCTAATAAAAATAAACACATTGCCACATTGCCATTTTTAAAAAGCCTTATTTGTAACCTGTAGTTCAAAAATAAATAAATTGTATTAAAAAATAAAGCAGACACTTAAAATCCAAAGGAAGTGGCCATGTTGAGCATGTAATTATGGTACTTTGGGCTATAAAATAATTTCCAATCCTCTGATTTGTGCCTTGATTAGGAGATCAAACATTCCCGCTTTGCAAAGCCTGTGAAATGACTTTCCCAGTGAATTTTCTCTTTATTTTTTTCCTTTCAGCCAGTGGCTAAGACTACTAGATCAATCAATGACAGACAGAGCGATAGATCAGTTGATCCAGAAGTGGGATTACTGAAAGGCATTGATCGTATTGCAGAATCAATGAACTTGATAAAACTTCCCCAAATATTTCTTCAGTGAAAGCAATTTTCAGATTTGCTCATTTTCTCACCTAAAATTAGGACTTGTGTGACGCACAGCCATTTAATTTACTGCATATCTCTGCTTTGGGAATTTGGGAACAATGGAACGGAACAGCAGAGTTGGTAGGGATCTTGGAGGTCTTCTAGTCCAACCCCCTGCTCAGACAGGAAGCCCTATAACATTTCAGATAAATGGCTGTCCAATTTATTCATAAACACCGCCAGTGTTGGATCAACCACAATTCCTGGAGGGAAGTCATTCCCCTGATTAATTGTTCCCACTGTCTGGAAATTTCTCTTTAGTTGCAGGTTGGTTCTCTCCTTGAATAGTTTCCATCTGTTGCTTCTTGGAACACTGCTATCATGTCTCCCCTAGTCCTTCTTTTCATGAAATTAGACATCCCCAATTCCAGGAACCGTTCTTAGCCTCTGGTCCAACTAATAATTTTTCTTGCTCTTCTCTGCACTCTTTCTAGAGTCTCAAGATCTTTTTTTACATCTGGCAACCAAAATGAGGCAATATTCCAAGTGTGGTCTTACCTAGGCATTATAAAGTGGTACTAACACTTCATGTCTTCTTGATTCTATTCCTCTTAATGCAGCCTGTGATTCTGTTGTGGGTTTTTTGGGCAACTGTAGCATACTGCTGACTCAGGTTTAAGTGGTTGTCTGCTAGGAGTCCAAGATCCCTGTTGCACTTACTACTCTTGAGCCAGGTATCACCTATTTTATGCCAGTGCATTGTCGCGTCGAGCGACCGGTCCGTTGATTCGATTTTCCAGTCTGTTGCTGAATTCCCTTCAAGAAATAATTTAGCGGGACCCTCGCGAGGGTGAGTGCCAAGGCACAAAGAAAAAGACACAAAACAAACAGTTTCTTTAGGTGAGGAAACACATCGCGCCTGGGGCAGACGGAATGGTCCCGGCCCCGATTGCTTTGCGCTGTCCCCTTTTATTGTGCTGTTTTCAAAACGGGGGTGCGGGGTGATTGCAGGAAACAAAGAAGTTATAAGGTTAATCATTAAAACCAAGGTACGTGACACAAAGAGCAGACTACATGACTGATAGTTTTCAGGTAGACATGTCCTAATACCAAATACACAGTTTTTAGCTGACACAGACTTTAGTAGTTAATCCTGTCAGTTTCAGTGGAATTTGCCCTGAGTGGTGTACGTGCTGGGCAAGATTTGTTCTATGGCAAAATAGCTAAGGCAGAATAGCCACAATTCCTCCTTTTCTTTATTTTTGTGCTCATGATTCTAGGTAGAGTCCTTTCTCCTCCCGAGTAGTCCCATAAGGTGGCAACAAACCCTTCGGTTTGTTGATGCCTTGCAGAACCAACTCATACGAGGAAAAGTCCTCATCCCCGAATCGTGGCTGGGCAGAGTTAACAAAATTTCTTTGGGAGAAAAGGAGTTAATAGTGTCTACTTCCTCCTCTGACTCTAGGTCAGAAGACCATTCCAGCAAGGGTTTTTTGGCAAGATCTTTTGATGCAATGATAGATGTGAGAAAGCTAACCGATTTTTGAGTATTGTTAACTTCATTATCAAGGGTATTCAAACGATTTTTCAAAAAGGTAAGTAAACGTCCTAGTAAACATGGGCCAATAGTACAGGCAAGAAGCAATAGCACAAGAGGACCTATTAGGGCAGACAATAGGGTGGTTAACCAGGGAGAAAAATTAAACATGCCTTGATACCATGGCTGACCTTGTTGTCGTTCATTCTCTCTATCCTTCAATCGCTTACGTAATTCAGCCATGGAATCTTTGACAATTCCTGAATGATCAGCATAAAAACAACATTCTTCCTTTATTGCTACACATAATCCCCTTTGTTTAGAAATAACAAATCTAGACCTCTTCTGTTCTGAAGGGTCATTTCAGCTAGAGATGAGAGAGAAGTTTGGAGAGCAGAAATTGAAGTCTCTATGCGTTTGAGATCTTCATCTATTTGTAAACTGAGGGTTGCTAACTGTTGATGACCAACAGCTAGAGCCGCTACTCCAGTGGCTGCACCAGCGGCTCCAAGACCCAGCAATACAGATAGTGTTACAGCTGTTATGACTTCTCGTTTCTGACGAAGGGGGGAATTGTGGAGGTTCAAGTTCGTTAACAAGTTCTGGCCCTGGATAAAAAGTGATCTTTGGGAGCAATTTTACCTGAATGCAAAAGGATCCCTGAGCAATAAGAACATCACCATGGGCACAAGCGGTGGCTCCTGTGGAGCAGGCCCATACAGAATTATTACCTGGGATAAAGAATTGGCCCTTGAGGCGATCCGTGATATTGCCATTGGAGGTGGTGTACAGGGGACCGTAGCCTCCAATGTTAAGGTTTGATCTTTCTTTTGGTAGATATACATTACAGTGATACCCAGATGAAACATTCTGACAATATTGGGAGTAATTGGCAGGGATGTGTCCTAGGCAACATCCCCGACCGACTATGTCAGTGATAGTGATGGAGGAAGTGTTCCATCGGCATTGTGTGTCACTGGTGGAGTTACTAATGGGTTCATTGGAAGCTACTGCATCGTAGAATGGTGACAAATCAGATAAGCAAAGCCAACATTGATCAGTTTTGGATGAATCATTAAGTGTAGTTGCTAGCAATGTGAAAGAAGAGTTGACCAACTGTACTAATGGATTCACCTGGATATTGGGTTTTTGTAGAAAGATTGATTTCAAATTGGGATTGGGACCAACATCGTAAGTGGACATGGATATCGAGAGGCGAATTGTAAAAACATTCCCTTCATCTCCTTCACCATCCCACTGACGCCCCTCCCAAGTAAACCCAACCATCCATTGTTTTTTTGCAAGTGTCTTTCCTTGTGCAGTAAAAGTGATTATGAGTGGATTCATTCTCTGTCCGCAACAAGGCCATGGAGAGCAGGGAGGCTGTGCTTGGGCACGGGTAATATGGATATAGTCATTTTTGGTAGGTGCTTCCCACCAGATATTACCTGTGGATACACAACTCCATTTTTTACAATATCTGTCAACTACCCCACCGCAGGCGGAACGAGAAGTGCCAGTACTGTGGGCAGGGCAAAAATATAGTCTATAGTTGTCAGCAGGTGCTGGAGAGCAGGAGCCTTGCTTGTCCCATGTATCAGCTTGCAATTTTTTGTCTGCGAATTTTTCGACTCCTGTTCCCATTTCAGCAAAATTCATGAAAAGCGGAGGAAACCATGGCCATCGAGTATAGTTAGTGGTGGTATTTAAAATTTTTCCTTGAAAGTCAAGGATAGTCCAGGTATAAGTTTGAGGTTGATGTTCATTTGTAGAAGATGGTTGTATGCTTCGAGGAGTGCGACGATAGCCAAATCGTGGAATAGCATGAGACGCAGGATGCTGGAACAAGGTAAGAGTCAATCGAGAGGAAGTGGCGAACCCCTTGACCATTTTTGTAATTTCACATTGGTATTGTCCAAAGTCACTGGGTTGAACTTTCCATAGGACTAATGTGGTGGCATGAAAATAAGAAGTAATAGAATAGTGAGTGTCCTCTGCAAGCAGTGTGTCATTACGGAACCAGCGCCAAAAGGTGCCCTTCTTTTTAGTTGGAGAGCGTTGCAAACATTCCATGGCGTTAGAGATGGAGCTGTCACCGATGACGGCAGGATACCGAAGATGGCGAGCTCGAATGAGAGCCGTAGTCTTGCGATGAGTGTCGTCATAGATGAGGTGGCGTCTTCGCGCGACAGGTGGTTTGTAGCGATCAGGAACCCAGGAAGATGGATGATGCCATATGCAGGTGGTGACATCACAAGGTGGAAAGCAGCAACGAAGATGCCATCGTAGTTTGTCCCCAGGAAAAGGTGGCTCAGAATTAGCTAGAGAGGGCAATGTAAGGAAAACGGAGGATAGTGGAGGAGATGCCACTGAAGGAGTGGAAAGCAATAGAACAATGTGATTGAAATAGGTGTGATTGTGGAAAAACCCCAAGCAAGAATAGGAACCTATAGTAAGCGGAGTGACGTATAGTTAAAAAAATTAAACAAGGAGAATAGTAATAGTGAACAGTTATGTCAGAAGTAGGAGGAAGGAAACGACCGTTGTGTTGGAAAACATAATTACATGCAGGAAGGAGATTATCTTTAAAAACAAAGGTAACAGTGTCAGCAAGGAAAGCAAAAATAGCATCAGGAGATGCCCTAAATTGAGAAAAGACAGGAAGTATTGATATCAGAAGAAAGATTAGGGTCAGAGTCAGGTTTGCCATGGTAAGGTCTGACACAGCGAGCAGGAACCCAAAGCACTCGATCAGGAAGTTGGACAGCAGCGTAACCCTTTCCCCAGGTGATGAGCTGTGCAGGACCTTTCCACGCAGGATCTGGAAGCTGTCTGAAATAGACAAGAGGACGGGAAGAGGGAACTACTGGCTTGGTGAAGTGGCGGGAAGCCACCGTGGCAGGAGGAGAGCCAGTAAGATTGAGAAAGTTAAGAGTGTAAAGACAAACATTTAAGATATTTTGCAACGTTGGGAGGTTCGGGGGGCCTGAGCCTTTTTTCCCCAAGTGCCGATCAAGGGCCTGTTTCAAAGTTTGGTTCGATCTCTCCACAATCGCTTGACCTTGGCTGTTGAAGGGTAAACCGAACTTATGGGTGATGGCCCATTTATGACAAAACTCAGCAAAGGGAGAGCTGACATAAGCAGGACCATTATCTGTTTTGAGAATTTTTGGACATCCCAACGTTACGAATGTTCGAATACAGTGATTAATAACATTTTTGGTAGCCCTCCTCTTTGCAATGTTGCTATAATAAACCCTGAATAAGTATCTACTGATACATGAATGTATTTCCAGGGAGCAAAGGGAGGATAATGAGTGATATCCATTTGCCACGTATCACAGGCTTGAGTACCCCTGGGATTAACACCTTCAGGGATACCTTTGGCCTGCAAGCTACATGTTGGACATTGTTGAATTATTGCCGTGGCTTCTTGATATGTAATTCCAAATTGTCGCACTAGGGCTTTCCTGTTTTGATGAAAATAATCATGACTCTCCCCAGGTGAAGGCTGTTGGAGAAGGGGAGAGGAGGCCATAATTTTACAAGCCTCGTCTGCCATATGATTGCCTTCTGCTAGGAATCCAGGTAATTGCTGATGACTTCTGATATGGGCTACAAATAAGGGTTTCCTCGCTTTTTTCAACAGGGTCTGAAGCTGCAAAAAAAGTGTCATGAGAGAGGGAGGGGTAACAGGGGAGATATATGCATCGAAAATATGAGCAACCATCTGGGTAACATACATGCTATCAGATATTACATTTAGAGGTTGTTGTGAAAAAGAGACAACGCCAATAGGAAGGCAGCTAATTCAGCTTGTTGTGCTGATGTTTGTGAAGTAGTTAAACGTTTATGCCATTGAGCATTTTCGTACCATGTACATGCTCCAATATTTTTTGAACCATCAGTAAATACAGTGAAGCCTTCCTTCAATGGCTGTTGGACAAAAGGTGATTGTAAAACAAAAGGAACTGTCCGCAACACCTGCAGTCGTGAATCAGAGGGAAGGTGGCACGACACTTGGCCACACCAATCTTCCAACGCGTCCTGCAGGGTTGTGGAAGTCTGAAAAGAGGTTCCCATTGAGTGATCTTAAAAGGAATATACAATGTAAAATGACAAAGACAGGGGTGTTGTAAGGACTGGTGGATGATTCAATATGTCCCTCTGTTAACTGTTGATGGACAAGAAGATGTAAAGCCTCCAATTTTTCTTTGGTGAGAGGCCATTGATCCACCCAAACAGGAAGAGAGGTTTTAAGAGTAAGGGATAAAGGAGAAATAGACATTTAGATAGAAAAACTATGGTAGCTGAATATAAGCCTGAAATTGAGAGAGTAAATCACGTCCCCAGAGGTTACAATGTAGAGGAAGGATATAGGGTTTAAGATAAGCAGTTAAGGTAGAATGCTTAGTAGAAGCAGAGAGCCAATGAGAGCTGACCTTAGCAGCTTGGGCCCCACCCCACGCCCTGCACTGAAGAAGCTTCTGTGAGAGACCAAGAAGAGGGCCATTCAGAGGAACGAATAACAGAAACGTCTGCACCGGTGTCAATCAGACCATCAAAAATGCGACCATTGAGTGTGACAGAAAGAGTGGGGTTTGAAGCTTGGACAGGCTGCTGTAATGCAAACAAGGAGAGGGGTTCGAAAAGAGGCAAAATTATGCGTAGCCACTACTGTCCCCTTTTTTAAAGAAAAGCAACGATCCCCTATTGCAGCCAAGGCAAGATTATTAAGAGCAGAAGAATCATATAAGTAAGGAGCAGCAACCACACCTCTATGGTAAGGGAAGAATTGGGAATAAGTAAGACAGGTGTGGAAGGAGGCAGAGGTTTGAAAAGCGTTGTAGTTAAAGGAAGAGTGAAAACAGCGCCAGGATCATCATACACAAGATCCTCTAACAGCACAACAGGAAATGTCGTGGCAGGTAAATCAGCCTTTGTGGCGGGGTTAGCTGAAGACCCCTCAATTAGTTTCCCGAAGGCTGAGCGAGAGGAGGATTAGAACGACATTGTGAAGCCCAATGATAGCCTTTCCGGCAGCGAGGACAGATGGTTTGTGGCTTAGATGAGGGAGGTGGACCTCTGGTTTGGCCACGAAGAGCGGCCCCACCCCTGGCATACGACATTGATTTTTAAAATGTCCGGGCTTGCCACAGTTAAAACAATTGCCGTATGCGTGTTACAGCGAAAGCATCGGGAGGAGAAGTGGAGGCGGAATTAGGATCCGGTAATGAAGCAGTGATAGCAGTAGCAAGCGTATTCATTTTATGAGTGGTTGTTCCTACAATTCTACAGAGTTGTAAAAACTCAGCCAATGTCACGTCTGGCTTATTAGCGATTGGCTGTAGAATTTTTTGACAGTCATGATTTGCGTTGGAAAAAGCCAATTTTATAAGTAACTCTTGTTTGGCAGTAGAATTATCTATCTGTTGATCTAGGGCTGTCTGAAGGCGACTGATGAATGAAGCATATGGCTCATCAGGATTTTGCATAATTTTCAAAAATGCTTGGGTGGACTGCGAATCTGAATCATCCACTCGCTTTAAGGCATTCATAGCACACATATGAATAATGGCAAAACTGCGACGGGGAATTTTGTTGTTGTGCTAGAGTAGAGGATTGACCTTTTCCCATTAAATGATCTACAGTTACTCCAGCAGGCAAACCCTACGATTTTCAGCCTCAACACCTTTTTCATATTCAGATTGCCACACAACATATTGCGCCGGAGTCATAAGCATAGAGAAAAGCATTTTCTAGTCATAAAGTAACATAACAGTATTAGCGGTGACCAAAGAATCAAGTATTCCCGAGTATAAGGAGAGTGTAATCCATAAGCTGTAACTGCATCTTTTATATTTTTTAAAACTTTAAACTCAATGTTGCTGTGAACATTGCCTCCCGCTGCACCAGGGATAATAGTCATAGGATAAGCAGAAGGATCTTCTGTTTCTAAAGGCAGAGGTGATGACAGAAGATTAGTTATAATACCTCCCACAGGTTTCATCGGAGAAGGGTCAGGAAGAGAAGACGGAGCGGAAGGAGAAGGGAAAGAAATGTCAGGATACGGAGAAGGTAAGGAAGAAATTGTGTCAAGATGAGCCGCAAGAGGCTTAGTAGTTTTTGAAGGAGAAGGGGAATCAGAGGAGACAGGGGAAAAAGAGGTTTCAGGAAGACTAGAAGGCGGATAAACAGTGGTTATAGCAGCCATTATCGCTCTCCAAGAAATGAGTATATCCATGGGAGCTCTAGGAATTTCGTGTAGATATTTCCCTAATTTTTCCCATAGAGAATGGCGAAGAGTTCCCGCAGAGGGATAGGCTGGACAATGTGCTTCTATGTAAATTATAAATTTATTTAAAGATTTCTTAGAAATAGGGTACACAGTGGTACCATTGATTTTTTGAAATGAATTAGCCTTCTTCACCAAATCGTAAAGTTCGTCCCTATGTCCTGACGAAACCTTGGAAAGTGAGGAGCCCATTACTTACGTCGTACGAGCCTTTGCCAGGTGCGTAGAAATGGGAGTGAAGGCGATGCACCCCTAGACAGAAGTCACACCGTGAAACTAGAAAATCGAAGGATCCCGGACGGATCGAAGGATCCCGGACGAGCCCCCAGTTGTCGCGCCGAGCGACCGGTCCGTTGATTCGATTTTCCAGTCTGTTGCTGAATTCCCTTCAAGAAATAATTTAGCGGGACCTCGCGAGGGTGAGTGCCAAGGCACAAAGAAAAAGACACAAAACAAACAGTTTCTTTAGGTGAGGAAACACATCGCGCCTGGGGCAGATGGAATGGTCCCGGCCCCGATTGCTTTGTGCTGTCCCCTTTTATTGTGCTGTTTTCAAAACGGGGTGCGGGGTGATTGCAGGAAACAAAGAAGTTATAAGGTTAATCATTAAAACCAAGGTACGTGACACAAAGAGCAGACTACATGACTGATAGTTTTCAGGTAGACATGTCCTAATACCAAATACACAGTTTTTAGCTGACACAGACTTTAGTAGTTAATCCTGTCAGTTTCAGTGGAATTTGCCCTGAGTGGTGTACGTGCTGGGCAAGATTTGTTCTATGGCAAAATAGCTAAGGCAGAATAGCCACAGTGCATTTGGTTTTTCTTTCCTAAATGTAGAACATTTCTCAGTGTTGATTTCGTTTTATTAGATGGGGCCCAATCTGTCGATCCTTCTATATCTCGAGCTTATCTTCTGGAGTGTTGGTATTGTCAATTTGATCTTATCTGCAAATTTGATGAGTTCCCCTTCTATCCTCTTGCTTAAATGAATGATGAAGATGAACAGATCTTGTGAATCCTCCTGTTCTGCTCTTTTTTTTCCATGTCCAGGAGGGTCTTGTGTCCTTCGAGGAGGTGGCTGTGTATTTCTCTGAGGAGGAATGGTCTCAGCTGGATCCTGACCAGAAAGCGCTGCATTCGGAAGTCATGCTTGAAAACCATAGGAATGTGGTCTCTCTGGGTAAGAGTTTTCTAGTCCCCAGTCAAGAAAAGAGATTATAATTAGTTTTTTTTTATTAAAATGTCTCATTGTTTAAATACTTTCTGTGCCATTTCTTATCTGTATTTTTCTATTTCTATTTGAACTTATCTGTGGAGGCTGAAAAGAACGAGGTGTGTATTAGGATATGTGCAGAGTAACCCTTGTATAAAAAGCATCGG